>NW_027328146.1:0-55605 GCF_047675955.1 Chlorocebus sabaeus | reverse complement strand
AACTCTGTGAGATGAATTAACAGAACACAGAGCAGTTTCTCAGAAAGCTTCTTTCCAGTTTTGAACGGAAGATATTTCCTTTTTCACCATAGCCCTCTATGGGCTTCCAAATATCCCTTTGCCAATTCCACAAGAACAGCCTTAGCGAAAGGCTTCTTGAAGGGAAAGATGTAACTCTGTGAGATGAATTAACAGAACACAGAGCAGTTTCTCAGAAAGCTTCTTTCCAGTTTTGAACGGAAGATATTTCCTTTTTCACCATAGCCCTCTATGGGCTTCCAAATATCCCTTTGCCAACTCCACAAGAACAGCCTTAGCGAAAGGCTTCTTGAAGGGAAAGATGTAACTCTGTGAGATGAATTAACAGAACACAGAGCAGTTTCTCAGAAAGCTTCTTTCCAGTTTGGAACGGAAGATATTTCCTTTTTCACCATAGCCCTCTATGGGCTTCCAAATATCCCTTTGCCAATTCCACAAGAACAGCCTTAGCGAAAGGCTTCTTGAAGGGAAAGATGTAACTCTGTGAGATGAATTAACAGAACACAGAGCAGTATCTCAGAAAGCTTCTTTCCAGTTTTGAACGGAAGATATTTCCTTTTTCACCGTAGCCCTCTATGGGCTTCCAAATATCCCTTTGCCAATTCCACAAGAACAGCCTTAGCGAAAGGCTTCTTGAAGGGAAAGATGTAACTCTGTGAGATGAATTAACAGGACACAGAGCAGTTTCTCAGAAAGCTTCTTTCCAGTTTTGAACGGAAGATATTTCCTTTTTCACCATAGCCCTCTATGGGCTTCCAAATATCCCTTTGCCAATTCCACAAGAACAGCCTTAGCGAAAGGCTTCTTGAAGGGAAAGATGTAACTCTGTGAGATGAATTAACAGAACACAGAGCAGTTTCTCAGAAAGCTTCTTTCCAGTTTTGAACGGAAGATATTTCCTTTTTCACCATAGCCCTCTATGGGCTTCCAAATATCCCTTTGCCAATTCCACAAGAACAGCCTTAGCGAAAGGCTTCTTGAAGGGAAAGATGTAACTCTGTGAGATGAATTAACAGAACACAGAGCAGTTTCTCAGAAAGCTTCTTTCCAGTTTTGAACGGAAGATATTTCCTTTTTCACCATAGCCCTCTATGGGCTTCCAAATATCCCTTTGCCAATTCCACAAGAACAGCCTTAGCGAAAGGCTTCTTGAAGGGAAAGATGTAACTCTGTGAGATGAATTAACAGAACACAGAGCAGTTTCTCAGAAAGCTTCTTTCCAGTTTTTGAACGGAAGATATTTCCTTTTTCACCGTAGCCCTCTATGGGCTTCCAAATATCCCTTTGCCAATTCCACAAGAACAGCCTTAGCGAAAGGCTTCTTGAAGGGAAAGATGTAACTCTGTGAGATGAATTAACAGAACACAGAGCAGTTTCTCAGAAAGCTTCTTTCCAGTTTTGAACGGAAGATATTTCCTTTTTCACCATAGCCCTCTATGGGCTTCCAAATATCCCTTTGCCAACTCCACAAGAACAGCCTTAGCGAAAGGCTTCTTGAAGGGAAAGATGTAACTCTGTGAGATGAATTAACAGAACACAGAGCAGTTTCTCAGAAAGCTTCTTTCCAGTTTTGAACGGAAGATATTTCCTTTTTCACCGTAGCCCTCTATGGGCTTCCAAATATCCCTTTGCCAATTCCACAAGAACAGCCTTAGCGAAAGGCTTCTTGAAGGGAAAGATGTAACTCTGTGAGATGAATTAACAGAACACAGAGCAGTTTCTCAGAAAGCTTCTTTCCAGTTTTGAACGGAAGATATTTCCTTTTTCACCATAGCCCTCTATGGGCTTCCAAATATCCCTTTGCCAATTCCACAAGAACAGCCTTAGCGAAAGGCTTCTTGAAGGGAAAGATGTAACTCTGTGAGATGAATTAACAGAACACAGAGCAGTTTCTCAGAAAGCTTCTTTCCAGTTTTGAACGGAAGATATTTCCTTTTTCACCATAGCCCTCTATGGGCTTCCAAATATCCCTTTGCCAACTCCACAAGAACAGCCTTAGCGAAAGGCTTCTTGAAGGGAAAGATGTAACTCTGTGAGATGAATTAACAGAACACAGAGCAGTTTCTCAGAAAGCTTCTTTCCAGTTTGGAACGGAAGATATTTCCTTTTTCACCATAGCCCTCTATGTGCTTCCAAATATCCCTTTGCCAATTCCACAAGAACAGCCTTAGCGAAAGGCTTCTTGAAGGGAAAGATGTAACTCTGTGAGATGAATTAACAGAACACAGGGCAGTTTCTCAGAAAGCTTCTTTCCAGTTTTGAACGGAAGATATTTCCTTTTTCACCGTAGCCCTCTATGGGCTTCCAAATATCCCTTTGCCAATTCCACAAGAACAGCCTTAGCGAAAGGCTTCTTGAAGGGAAAGATGTAACTCTGTGAGATGAATTAACAGAACACAGAGCAGTTTCTCAGAAAGCTTCTTTCCAGTTTTGAACGGAAGATATTTCCTTTTTCACCATAGCCCTCTATGGGCTTCCAAATATCCCTTTGCCAACTCCACAAGAACAGCCTTAGCGAAAGGCTTCTTGAAGGGAAAGATGTAACTCTGTGAGATGAATTAACAGAACACAGAGCAGTTTCTCAGAAAGCTTCTTTCCAGTTTTGAACGGAAGATATTTCCTTTTTCACCATAGCCCTCTATGGGCTTCCAAATATCCCTTTGCCAATTCCACAAGAACAGCCTTAGCGAAAGGTTTCTTGAAGGGAAAGATGTAACTCTGTGAGATGAATTAACAGAACACAGAGCAGTTTCTCAGAAAGCTTCTTTCCAGTTTTGAACGGAAGATATTTCCTTTTTCACCATAGCCCTCTATGGGCTTCCAAATATCCCTTTGCCAATTCCACAAGAACAGCCTTAGCGAAAGGCTTCTTGAAGGGAAAGATGTAACTCTGTGAGATGAATTAACAGAACACAGAGCAGTTTCTCAGAAAGCTTCTTTCCAGTTTTGAACGGAAGATATTTCCTTTTTCACCATAGCCCTCTATGGGCTTCCAAATATCCCTTTGCCAATTCCACAAGAACAGCCTTAGCGAAAGGCTTCTTGAAGGGAAAGATGTAACTCTGTGAGATGAATTAACAGAACACAGGGCAGTTTCTCAGAAAGCTTCTTTCCAGTTTTGAACGGAAGATATTTCCTTTTTCACCGTAGCCCTCTATGGGCTTCCAAATATCCCTTTGCCAATTCCACAAGAACAGCCTTAGCGAAAGGCTTCTTGAAGGGAAAGATGTAACTCTGTGAGATGAATTAACAGAACACAGAGCAGTTTCTCAGAAAGCTTCTTTCCAGTTTTGAACGGAAGATATTTCCTTTTTCACCATAGCCCTCTATGGGCTTCCAAATATCCCTTTGCCAACTCCACAAGAACAGCCTTAGCGAAAGGCTTCTTGAAGGGAAAGATGTAACTCTGTGAGATGAATTAACAGAACACAGAGCAGTTTCTCAGAAAGCTTCTTTCCAGTTTTGAACGGAAGATATTTCCTTTTTCACCATAGCCCTCTATGGGCTTCCAAATATCCCTTTGCCAATTCCACAAGAACAGCCTTAGCGAAAGGCTTCTTGAAGGGAAAGATGTAACTCTGTGAGATGAATTAACAGAACACAGAGCAGTTTCTCAGAAAGCTTCTTTCCAGTTTTGAACGGAAGATATTTCCTTTTTCACCATAGCCCTCTATGGGCTTCCAAATATCCCTTTGCCAATTCCACAAGAACAGCCTTAGCGAAAGGCTTCTTGAAGGGAAAGATGTAACTCTGTGAGATGAATTAACAGAACACAGAGCAGTTTCTCAGAAAGCTTCTTTCCAGTTTTGAACGGAAGATATTTCCTTTTTCACCATAGCCCTCTATGGGCTTCCAAATATCCCTTTGCCAATTCCACAAGAACAGCCTTAGCGAAAGGCTTCTTGAAGGGAAAGATGTAACTCTGTGAGATGAATTAACAGAACACAGAGCAGTATCTCAGAAAGCTTCTTTCCAGTTTTGAACGGAAGATATTTCCTTTTTCACCGTAGCCCTCTATGGGCTTCCAAATATCCCTTTGCCAATTCCACAAGAACAGCCTTAGCGAAAGGCTTCTTGAAGGGAAAGATGTAACTCTGTGAGATGAATTAACAGAACACAGAGCAGTTTCTCAGAAAGCTTCTTTCCAGTTTTGAACGGAAGATATTTCCTTTTTCACCATAGCCCTCTATGGGCTTCCAAATATCCCTTTGCCAATTCCACAAGAACAGCCTTAGCGAAAGGCTTCTTGAAGGGAAAGATGTAACTCTGTGAGATGAATTAACAGAACACAGAGCAGTTTCTCAGAAAGCTTCTTTCCAGTTTTGAACGGAAGATATTTCCTTTTTCACCATAGCCCTCTATGGGCTTCCAAATATCCCTTTGCCAATTCCACAAGAACAGCCTTAGCGAAAGGCTTCTTGAAGGGAAAGATGTAACTCTGTGAGATGAATTAACAGAACACAGAGCAGTTTCTCAGAAAGCTTCTTTCCAGTTTTGAACGGAAGATATTTCCTTTTTCACCATAGACCTCTATGGGCTTCCAAATATCCCTTTGCCAATTCCACAAGAACAGCCTTAGCGAAAGGCTTCTTGAAGGGAAAGATGTAACTCTGTGAGATGAATTAACAGAACACAGAGCACTTTCTCAGAAAGCTTCTTTCCAGTTTGGAACGGAAGATATTTCCTTTTTCACCATAGCCTTCTATGGGCTTCCAAATATCCCTTTGCCAACTCCACAAGAACAGCCTTAGCGAAAGGCTTCTTGAAGGGAAAGATGTAACTCTGTGAGATGAATTAACAGAACACAGAGCAGTTTCTCAGAAAGCTTCTTTCCAGTTTTGAACGGAAGATATTTCCTTTTTCACCATAGCCCTCTATGGGCTTCCAAATATCCCTTTGCCAATTCCACAAGAACAGCCTTAGCGAAAGGCTTCTTGAAGGGAAAGATGTAACTCTGTGAGATGAATTAACAGAACACAGAGCAGTTTCTCAGAAAGCTTCTTTCCAGTTTTGAACGGAAGATATTTCCTTTTTCACCATAGCCCTCTATGGGTTTCCAAATATCCCTTTGCCAATTCCACAAGAACAGCCTTAGCGAAAGGCTTCTTGAAGGGAAAGATGTAACTCTGTGAGATGAATTAACAGAACACAGAGCAGTTTCTCAGAAAGCTTCTTTCCAGTTTTGAACGGAACATATTTCCTTTTTCACCATAGCCCTCTATGGGCTTCCAAATATCCCTTTGCCAATTCCACAAGAACAGCCTTAGCGAAAGGCTTCTTGAAGGGAAAGATGTAACTCTGTGAGATGAATTAACAGAACACAGAGCAGTTTCTCAGAAAGCTTCTTTCCAGTTTTGAACGGAAGATATTTCCTTTTTCACCATAGCCCTCTATGGGCTTCCAAATATCCCTTTGCCAATTCCACAAGAACAGCCTTAGCGAAAGGCTTCTTAAGGGAAAGATGTAACTCTGTGAGATGAATTAACAGAACACAGAGCAGTTTCTCAGAAAGCTTCTTTCCAGTTTTGAACGGAAGATATTTCCTTTTTCACCATAGCCCTCTATGGGCTTCCAAATATCCCTTTGCCAATTCCACAAGAACAGCCTTAGCGAAAGGCTTCTTGAAGGGAAAGATGTAACTCTGTGAGATGAATTAACAGAACACAGAGCAGTTTCTCAGAAAGCTTCTTTCCAGTTTTGAACGGAAGATATTTCCTTTTTCACCATAGCCCTCTATGGGCTTCCAAATATCCCTTTGCCAATTCCACAAGAACAGCCTTAGCGAAAGGCTTCTTGAAGGGAAAGATGTAACTCTGTGAGATGAATTAACAGAACACAGAGCAGTTTCTCAGAAAGCTTCTTTCCAGTTTTGAACGGAAGATATTTCCTTTTTCACCATAGCCCTCTATGGGCTTCCAAATATCCCTTTGCCAAGTCCACAAGAACAGCCTTAGCGAAAGGCTTCTTGAAGGGAAAGATGTAACTCTGTGAGATGAATTAACAGAACACAGAGCAGTTTCTCAGAAAGCTTCTTTCCAGTTTTGAACGGAAGATATTTCCTTTTTCACCATAGCCCTCTATGGGCTTCCAAATATCCCTTTGCCAATTCCACAAGAACAGCCTTAGCGAAAGGCTTCTTGAAGGGAAAGATGTAACTCTGTGAGATGAATTAACAGAACACAGAGCAGTTTCTCAGAAAGCTTCTTTCCAGTTTTGAACGGAAGATATTTCCTTTTTCACCATAGCCCTCTATGGGCTTCCAAATATCCCTTTGCCAATTCCACAAGAACAGCCTTAGCGAAAGGCTTCTTGAAGGGAAAGATGTAACTCTGTGAGATGAATTAACAGAACACAGAGCAGTTTCTCAGAAAGCTTCTTTCCAGTTTTGAACGGAAGATATTTCCTTTTTCACCATAGCCCTCTATGGGCTTCCAAATATCCCTTTGCCAATTCCACAAGAACAGCCTTAGCGAAAGGCTTCTTGAAGGGAAAGATGTAACTCTGTGAGATGAATTAACAGAACACAGAGCAGTTTCTCAGAAAGCTTCTTTCCAGTTTTGAACGGAAGATATTTCCTTTTTCACCATAGCCCTCTAGGGGCTTCCAAATATCCCTTTGCCAATTCCACAAGAACAGCCTTAGCGAAAGGCTTCTTGAAGGGAAAGATGTAACTCTGTGAGATGAATTAACAGAACACAGAGCAGTTTCTCAGAAAGCTTCTTTCCAGTTTTGAACGGAAGATATTTCCTTTTTCACCGTAGCCCTCTATGGGCTTCCAAATATCCCTTTGCCAATTCCACAAGAACAGCCTTAGCGAAAGGCTTCTTGAAGGGAAAGATGTAACTCTGTGAGATGAATTAACAGAACACAGAGCAGTTTCTCAGAAAGCTTCTTTCCAGTTTTGAACGGAAGATATTTCCTTTTTCACCATAGCCCTCTATTGGCTTCCAAATATCCCTTTGCCAATTCCACAAGAACAGCCTTAGCGAAAGGCTTCTTGAAGGGAAAGATGTAACTCTGTGAGATGAATTAACAGAACACAGAGCAGTTTCTCAGAAAGCTTCTTTCCAGTTTTGAACGGAAGATATTTCCTTTTTCACCATAGCCCTCTATGGGCTTCCAAATATCCCTTTGCCAATTCCACAAGAACAGCCTTAGCGAAAGGCTTCTTGAAGGGAAAGATGTAACTCTGTGAGATGAATTAACAGAACACAGAGCAGTTTCTCAGAAAGCTTCTTTCCAGTTTTGAACGGAAGATATTTCCTTTTTCACCGTAGCCCTCTATGGGCTTCCAAATATCCCTTTGCCAATTCCACAAGAACAGCCTTAGCGAAAGGCTTCTTGAAGGGAAAGATGTAACTCTGTGAGATGAATTAACAGAACACAGAGCAGTTTCTCAGAAAGCTTCTTTCCAGTTTTGAACGGAAGATATTTCCTTTTTCACCATAGCCCTCTATGGGCTTCCAAATATCCCTTTGCCAATTCCACAAGAACAGCCTTAGCGAAAGGCTTCTTGAAGGGAAAGATGTAACTCTGTGAGATGAATTAACAGAACACAGAGCAGTTTCTCAGAAAGCTTCTTTCCAGTTTTGAACGGAAGATATTTCCTTTTTCACCATAGCCCTCTATGGGCTTCCAAATATCCCTTTGCCAATTCCACAAGAACAGCCTTAGCGAAAGGCTTCTTGAAGGGAAAGATGTAACTCTGTGAGATGAATTAACAGAACACAGAGCAGTTTCTCAGAAAGCTTCTTTCCAGTTTTGAACGGAAGATATTTCCTTTTTCACCATAGCCCTCTATGGGCTTCCAAATATCCCTTTGCCAACTCCACAAGAACAGCCTTAGCGAAAGGCTTCTTGAAGGGAAAGATGTAACTCTGTGAGATGAATTAACAGAACACAGAGCAGTTTCTCAGAAAGCTTCTTTCCAGTTTTGAACGGAAGATATTTCCTTTTTCACCATAGCCCTCTATGGGCTTCCAAATATCCCTTTGCCAATTCCACAAGAACAGCCTTAGCGAAAGGCTTCTTGAAGGGAAAGATGTAACTCTGTGAGATGAATTAACAGAACACAGAGCAGTTTCTCAGAAAGCTTCTTTCCAGTTTTGAACGGAAGATATTTCCTTTTTCACCATAGCCCTCTATGGGCTTCCAA
Organism: Chlorocebus sabaeus; assembly: GCF_047675955.1. Lineage (NCBI taxonomy): Eukaryota > Metazoa > Chordata > Mammalia > Primates > Cercopithecidae > Chlorocebus > Chlorocebus sabaeus. The sequence continues at coordinate 47,411 of NW_027328146.1, read as the reverse complement.
ATATCCCTTTGCCAATTCCAGAAGAACAGCCTTAGCGAAAGGCTTCTTGAAGGGAAAGATGTAACTCTGTGAGATGAATTAACAGAACACAGAGCAGTTTCTCAGAAAGCTTCTTTCCAGTTTTGAACGGAAGATATTTCCTTTTTCACCATAGCCCTCTATGGGCTTCCAAATATCCCTTTGCCAATTCCACAAGAACAGCCTTAGCGAAAGGCTTCTTGAAGGGAAAGATGTAACTCTGTGAGATGAATTAACAGAACACAGAGCAGTTTCTCAGAAAGCTTCTTTCCAGTTTTGAACGGAAGATATTTCCTTTTTCACCATAGCCCTCTATGGGCTTCCAAATATCCCTTTGCCAACTCCACAAGAACAGCCTTAGCGAAAGGCTTCTTGAAGGGAAAGATGTAACTCTGTGAGATGAATTAACAGAACACAGAGCAGTTTCTCAGAAAGCTTCTTTCCAGTTTGGAACGGAAGATATTTCCTTTTTCACCATAGCCCTCTATGGGCTTCCAAATATCCCTTTGCCAATTCCACAAGAACAGCCTTAGCGAAAGGCTTCTTGAAGGGAAAGATGTAACTCTGTGAGATGAATTAACAGAACACAGAGCAGTATCTCAGAAAGCTTCTTTCCAGTTTTGAACGGAAGATATTTCCTTTTTCACCGTAGCCCTCTATGGGCTTCCAAATATCCCTTTGCCAATTCCACAAGAACAGCCTTAGCGAAAGGCTTCTTGAAGGGAAAGATGTAACTCTGTGAGATGAATTAACAGGACACAGAGCAGTTTCTCAGAAAGCTTCTTTCCAGTTTTGAACGGAAGATATTTCCTTTTTCACCATAGCCCTCTATGGGCTTCCAAATATCCCTTTGCCAATTCCACAAGAACAGCCTTAGCGAAAGGCTTCTTGAAGGGAAAGATGTAACTCTGTGAGATGAATTAACAGAACACAGAGCAGTTTCTCAGAAAGCTTCTTTCCAGTTTTGAACGGAAGATATTTCCTTTTTCACCATAGCCCTCTATGGGCTTCCAAATATCCCTTTGCCAATTCCACAAGAACAGCCTTAGCGAAAGGCTTCTTGAAGGGAAAGATGTAACTCTGTGAGATGAATTAACAGAACACAGAGCAGTTTCTCAGAAAGCTTCTTTCCAGTTTTGAACGGAAGATATTTCCTTTTTCACCATAGCCCTCTATGGGCTTCCAAATATCCCTTTGCCAATTCCACAAGAACAGCCTTAGCGAAAGGCTTCTTGAAGGGAAAGATGTAACTCTGTGAGATGAATTAACAGAACACAGAGCAGTTTCTCAGAAAGCTTCTTTCCAGTTTTGAACGGAAGATATTTCCTTTTTCACCGTAGCCCTCTATGGTCTTCCAAATATCCCTTTGCCAATTCCACAAGAACAGCCTTAGCGAAAGGCTTCTTGAAGGGAAAGATGTAACTCTGTGAGATGAATTAACAGAACACAGAGCAGTTTCTCAGAAAGCTTCTTTCCAGTTTTGAACGGAAGATATTTCCTTTTTCACCATAGCCCTCTATGGGCTTCCAAATATCCCTTTGCCAACTCCACAAGAACAGCCTTAGCGAAAGGCTTCTTGAAGGGAAAGATGTAACTCTGTGAGATGAATTAACAGAACACAGAGCAGTTTCTCAGAAAGCTTCTTTCCAGTTTTGAACGGAAGATATTTCCTTTTTCACCGTAGCCCTCTATGGGCTTCCAAATATCCCTTTGCCAATTCCACAAGAACAGCCTTAGCGAAAGGCTTCTTGAAGGGAAAGATGTAACTCTGTGAGATGAATTAACAGAACACAGAGCAGTTTCTCAGAAAGCTTCTTTCCAGTTTTGAACGGAAGATATTTCCTTTTTCACCATAGCCCTCTATGGGCTTCCAAATATCCCTTTGCCATTTCCACAAGAACAGCCTTAGCGAAAGGCTTCTTGAAGGGAAAGATGTAACTCTGTGAGATGAATTAACAGAACACAGAGCAGTTTCTCAGAAAGCTTCTTTCCAGTTTTGAACGGAAGATATTTCCTTTTTCACCATAGCCCTCTATGGGCTTCCAAATATCCCTTTGCCAATTCCACAAGAACAGCCTTAGCGAAAGGCTTCTTGAAGGGAAAGATGTAACTCTGTGAGATGAATTAACAGAACACAGAGCAGTTTCTCAGAAAGCTTCTTTCCAGTTTTGAACGGAAGATATTTCCTTTTTCACCATAGCCCTCTATGGGCTTCCAAATATCCCTTTGCCAATTCCACAAGAACAGCCTTAGCGAAAGGCTTCTTGAAGGGAAAGATGTAACTCTGTGAGATGAATTAACAGAACACAGAGCAGTTTCTCAGAAAGCTTCTTTCCAGTTTTGAACGGAAGATATTTCCTTTTTCACCATAGCCCTCTATGGGCTTCCAAATATCCCTTTGCCAATTCCACAAGAACAGCCTTAGCGAAAGGCTTCTTGAAGGGAAAGATGTAACTCTGTGAGATGAATTAACAGAACACAGAGCAGTTTCTCAGAAAGCTTCTTTCCAGTTTTGAACGGAAGATATTTCCTTTTTCACCATAGCCCTCTATGGGCTTCCAAATATCCCTTTGCCAATTCCACAAGAACAGCCTTAGCGAAAGGCTTCTTGAAGGGAAAGATGTAACTCTGTGAGATGAATTAACAGAACACAGGGCAGTTTCTCAGAAAGCTTCTTTCCAGTTTTGAACGGAAGATATTTCCTTTTTCACCGTAGCCCTCTATGGGCTTCCAAATATCCCTTTGCCAATTCCACAAGAACAGCCTTAGCGAAAGGCTTCTTGAAGGGAAAGATGTAACTCTGTGAGATGAATTAACAGAACACAGAGCAGTTTCTCAGAAAGCTTCTTTCCAGTTTTGAACGGAAGATATTTCCTTTTTCACCATAGCCCTCTATGGGCTTCCAAATATCCCTTTGCCAACTCCACAAGAACAGCCTTAGCGAAAGGCTTCTTGAAGGGAAAGATGTAACTCTGTGAGATGAATTAACAGAACACAGAGCAGTTTCTCAGAAAGCTTCTTTCCAATTTTGAACGGAAGATATTTCCTTTTTCACCATAGTCCTCTATGGGCTTCCAAATATCCCTTTGCCAATTCCACAAGAACAGCCTTAGCGAAAGGCTTCTTGAAGGGAAAGATGTAACTCTGTGAGATGAATTAACAGAACACAGAGCAGTTTCTCAGAAAGCTTCTTTCCAGTTTTGAACGGAAGATATTTCCTTTTTCACCATAGCCCTCTATGGGCTTCCAAATATCCCTTTGCCAATTCCACAAGAACAGCCTTAGCGAAAGGCTTCTTGAAGGGAAAGATGTAACTCTGTGAGATGAATTAACAGAACACAGAGCAGTTTCTCAGAAAGCTTCTTTCCAGTTTTGAACGGAAGATATTTCCTTTTTCACCATAGCCCTCTATGGGCTTCCAAATATCCCTTTGCCAATTCCACAAGAACAGCCTTAGCGAAAGGCTTCTTGAAGGGAAAGATGTAACTCTGTGAGATGAATTAACAGAACACAGAGCAGTATCTCAGAAAGCTTCTTTCCAGTTTTGAACGGAAGATATTTCCTTTTTCACCGTAGCCCTCTATGGGCTTCCAAATATCCCTTTGCCAATTCCACAAGAACAGCCTTAGCGAAAGGCTTCTTGAAGGGAAAGATGTAACTCTGTGAGATGAATTAACAGAACACAGAGCAGTTTCTCAGAAAGCTTCTTTCCAGTTTTGAACGGAAGATATTTCCTTTTTCACCATAGCCCTCTATGGGCTTCCAAATATCCCTTTGCCAATTCCACAAGAACAGCCTTAGCGAAAGGCTTCTTGAAGGGAAAGATGTAACTCTGTGAGATGAATTAACAGAACACAGAGCAGTTTCTCAGAAAGCTTCTTTCCAGTTTTGAACGGAAGATATTTCCTTTTTCACCATAGCCCTCTATGGGCTTCCAAATATCCCTTTGCCAATTCCACAAGAACAGCCTTAGCGAAAGGCTTCTTGAAGGGAAAGATGTAACTCTGTGAGATGAATTAACAGAACACAGAGCAGTTTCTCAGAAAGCTTCTTTCCAGTTTTGAACGGAAGATATTTCCTTTTTCACCATAGACCTCTATGGGCTTCCAAATATCCCTTTGCCAATTCCACAAGAACAGCCTTAGCGAAAGGCTTCTTGAAGGGAAAGATGTAACTCTGTGAGATGAATTAACAGAACACAGAGCACTTTCTCAGAAAGCTTCTTTCCAGTTTGGAACGGAAGATATTTCCTTTTTCACCATAGCCTTCTATGGGCTTCCAAATATCCCTTTGCCAACTCCACAAGAACAGCCTTAGCGAAAGGCTTCTTGAAGGGAAAGATGTAACTCTGTGAGATGAATTAACAGAACACAGAGCAGTTTCTCAGAAAGCTTCTTTCCAGTTTTGAACGGAAGATATTTCCTTTTTCACCATAGCCCTCTATGGGCTTCCAAATATCCCTTTGCCAATTCCACAAGAACAGCCTTAGCGAAAGGCTTCTTGAAGGGAAAGATGTAACTCTGTGAGATGAATTAACAGAACACAGAGCAGTTTCTCAGAATGCTTCTTTCCAGTTTTGAACGGAAGATATTTCCTTTTTCACCATAGCCCTCTATGGGTTTCCAAATATCCCTTTGCCAATTCCACAAGAACAGCCTTAGCGAAAGGCTTCTTGAAGGGAAAGATGTAACTCTGTGAGATGAATTAACAGAACACAGAGCAGTTTCTCAGAACGCTTCTTTCCAGTTTTGAACGGAACATATTTCCTTTTTCACCATAGCCCTCTATGGGGTTCCAAATATCCCTTTGCCAATTCCACAAGAACAGCCTTAGCGAAAGGCTTCTTGAAGGGAAAGATGTAACTCTGTGAGATGAATTAACAGAACACAGAGCAGTTTCTCAGAAAGCTTCTTTCCAGTTTTGAACGGAAGATATTTCCTTTTTCACCATAGCCCTCTATGGGCTTCCAAATATCCCTTTGCCAATTCCACAAGAACAGCCTTAGCGAAAGGCTTCTTGAAGGGAAAGATGTAACTCTGTGAGATGAATTAACAGAACACAGAGCAGTTTCTCAGAAAGCTTCTTTCCAGTTTTGAACGGAAGATATTTCCTTTTTCACCATAGCCCTCTATGGGCTTCCAAATATCCCTTTGCCAATTCCACAAGAACAGCCTTAGCGAAAGGCTTCTTGAAGGGAAAGATGTAACTCTGTGAGATGAATTAACAGAACACAGAGCAGTTTCTCAGAAAGCTTCTTTCCAGTTTTGAACGGAAGATATTTCCTTTTTCACCATAGCCCTCTATGGGCTTCCAAATATCCCTTTGCCAATTCCACAAGAACAGCCTTAGCGAAAGGCTTCTTGAAGGGAAAGATGTAACTCTGTGAGATGAATTAACAGAACACAGAGCAGTTTCTCAGAAAGCTTCTTTCCAGTTTTGAACGGAAGATATTTCCTTTTTCACCATAGCCCTCTATGGGCTTCCAAATATCCCTTTGCCAAGTCCACAAGAACAGCCTTAGCGAAAGGCTTCTTGAAGGGAAAGATGTAACTCTGTGAGATGAATTAACAGAACACAGAGCAGTTTCTCAGAAAGCTTCTTTCCAGTTTTGAACGGAAGATATTTCCTTTTTCACCATAGCCCTCTATGGGCTTCCAAATATCCCTTTGCCAATTCCACAAGAACAGCCTTAGCGAAAGGCTTCTTGAAGGGAAAGATGTAACTCTGTGAGATGAATTAACAGAACACAGAGCAGTTTCTCAGAAAGCTTCTTTCCAGTTTTGAACGGAAGATATTTCCTTTTTCACCATAGCCCTCTATGGGCTTCCAAATATCCCTTTGCCAATTCCACAAGAACAGCCTTAGCGAAAGGCTTCTTGAAGGGAAAGATGTAACTCTGTGAGATGAATTAACAGAACACAGAGCAGTTTCTCAGAAAGCTTCTTTCCAGTTTTGAACGGAAGATATTTCCTTTTTCACCATAGCCCTCTATGGGCTTCCAAATATCCCTTTGCCAATTCCACAAGAGCAGCCTTAGCGAAAGGCTTCTTGAAGGGAAAGATGTAACTCTGTGAGATGAATTAACAGAACACAGAGCAGTTTCTCAGAAAGCTTCTTTCCAGTTTTGAACGGAAGATATTTCCTTTTTCACCATAGCCCTCTATGGGCTTCCAAATATCCCTTTGCCAATTCCACAAGAACAGCCTTAGCGAAAGGCTTCTTGAAGGGAAAGATGTAACTCTGTGAGATGAATTAACAGAACACAGAGCAGTTTCTCAGAAAGCTTCTTTCCAGTTTTGAACGGAAGATATTTCCTTTTTCACCATAGCCCTCTATGGGCTTCCAAATATCCCTTTGCCAATTCCACAAGAACAGCCTTAGCGAAAGGCTTCTTGAAGGGAAAGATGTAACTCTGTGAGATGAATTAACAGAACACAGAGCAGTTTCTCAGAAAGCTTCTTTCCAGTTTTGAACGGAAGATATTTCCTTTTTCACCATAGCCCTCTATGGGCTTCCAAATATCCCTTTGCCAATTCCACAAGAACAGCCTTAGCGAAAGGCTTCTTGAAGGGAAAGATGTAACTCTGTGAGATGAATTAACAGAACACAGGGCAGTTTCTCAGAAAGCTTCTTTCCAGTTTTGAACGGAAGATATTTCCTTTTTCACCATAGCCCTCTATGGGCTTCCAAATATCCCTTTGCCAATTCCACAAGAACAGCCTTAGCGAAAGGCTTCTTGAAGGGAAAGATGTAACTCTGTGAGATGAATTAACAGAACACAGAGCAGTTTCTCAGAAAGCTTCTTTCCAGTTTTGAACGGAAGATATTTCCTTTTTCACCATAGCCCTCTATGGGCTTCCAAATATCCCTTTGCCAATTCCACAAGAACAGCCTTAGCGAAAGGCTTCTTGAAGGGAAAGATGTAACTCTGTGAGATGAATTAACAGAACACAGAGCAGTTTCTCAGAAAGCTTCTTTCCAGTTTTGAACGGAAGATATTTCCTTTTTCACCATAGCCCTCTATGGGCTTCCAAATATCCCTTTGCCAATTCCACAAGAACAGCCTTAGCGAAAGGCTTCTTGAAGGGAAAGATGTAACTCTGTGAGATGAATTAACAGAACACAGAGCAGTTTCTCAGAAAGCTTCTTTCCAGTTTTGAACGGAAGATATTTCCTTTTTCACCATAGCCCTCTATGGGCTTCCAAATATCCCTTTGCCAACCCCACAAGAACAGCCTTAGCGAAAGGCTTCTTGAAGGGAAAGATGTAACTCTGTGAGATGAATTAACAGAACACAGAGCAGTTTCTCAGAAAGCTTCTTTCCAGTTTTGAACGGAAGATATTTCCTTTTTCACCATAGCCCTCTATGGGCTTCCAAATATCCCTTTGCCAATTCCACAAGAACAGCCTTAGCGAAAGGCTTCTTGAAGGGAAAGATGTAACTCTGTGAGATGAATTAACAGAACACAGAGCAGTTTCTCAGAAAGCTTCTTTCCAGTTTTGAACGGAAGATATTTCCTTTTTCACCATAGCCCTCTATGGGCTTCCAAATATCCCTTTGCCAATTCCACAAGAACAGCCTTAGCGAAAGGCTTCTTGAAGGGAAAGATGTAACTCTGTGAGATGAATTAACAGAACACAGAGCAGTTTCTCAGAAAGCTTCTTTCCAGTTTTGAACGGAAGATATTTCCTTTTTCACCGTAGCCCTCTATGGGCTTCCAAATATCCCTTTGCCAATTCCACAAGAACAGCCTTAGCGAAAGGCTTCTTGAAGGGAAAGATGTAACTCTGTGAGATGAATTAACAGAACACAGAGCAGTTTCTCAGAAAGCTTCTTTCCAGTTTTGAACGGAAGATATTTCCTTTTTCACCATAGCCCTCTATGGGCTTCCAAATATCCCTTTGCCAATTCCACAAGAACAGCCTTAGCGAAAGGCTTCTTGAAGGGAAAGATGTAACTCTGTGAGATGAATTAACAGAACACAGAGCAGTTTCTCAGAAAGCTTCTTTCCAGTTTTGAACGGAAGATATTTCCTTTTTCACCATAGCCCTCTATGGGCTTCCAAATATCCCTTTGCCAATTCCACAGGAACAGCCTTAGCGAAAGGCTTCTTGAAGGGAAAGATGTAACTCTGTGAGATGAATTAACAGAACACAGAGCAGTTTCTCAGAAAGCTTCTTTCCAGTTTTGAACGGAAGATATTTCCTTTTTCACCATAGCCCTCTATGGGCTTCCAAATATCCCTTTGCCAATTCCACAAGAACAGCCTTAGCGAAAGGCTTCTTGAAGGGAAAGATGTAACTCTGTGAGATGAATTAACAGAACACAGAGCAGTTTCTCAGAAAGCTTCTTTCCAGTTTGGAACGGAAGATATTTCCTTTTTCACCATAGCCCTCTATGGGCTTCCAAATATCCCTTTGCCAATTCCACAAGAACAGCCTTAGCGAAAGGCTTCTTGAAGGGAAAGATGTAACTCTGTGAGATGAATTCACAGAACACAGAGCAGTTTCTCAGAAAGCTTCTTTCCAGTTTGGAACGGAAGATATTTCCTTTTTCACCATAGCCCTCTATGGGCTTCCAAATATCCCTTTGCCAATTCCACAAGAACAGCCTTAGCGAAAGGCTTCTTGAAGGGAAAGATGTAACTCTGTGAGATGAATTAACAGAACACAGGGCAGTTTCTCAGAAAGCTTCTTTCCAGTTTTGAACGGAAGATATTTCCTTTTTCACCATAGCCCTCTATGGGCTTCCAAATATCCCTTTGCCAATTCCACAAGAACAGCCTTAGCGAAAGGCTTCTTGAAGGGAAAGATGTAACTCTGTGAGATGAATTAACAGAACACAGAGCAGTTTCTCAGAAAGCTTCTTTCCAGTTTTGAACGGAAGATATTTCCTTTTTCACCATAGCTCTCTAAGGGCTTCCAAATATCCCTTTGCCAATTCCACAAGAACAGCCTTAGCGAAAGGCTTCTTGAAGGGAAAGATGTAACTCTGTGAGATGAATTAACAGAACACAGAGCAGTTTCTCAGAAAGCTTCTTTCCAGTTTTGAACGGAAGATATTTCCTTTTTCACCATAGCCCTCTATGGGCTTCCAAATATCCCTTTGCCAATTCCACAAGAACAGCCTTAGCGAAAGGCTTCTTGAAGGGAAAGATGTAACTCTGTGAGATGAATTAACAGAACACAGAGCAGTTTCTCAGAAAGCTTCTTTCCAGTTTTGAACGGAAGATATTTCCTTTTTCACCATAGCCCTCTATGGGCTTCCAAATATCCCTTTGCCAATTCCACAAGAACAGCCTTAGCGAAAGGCTTCTTGAAGGGAAAGATGAAACTCTGTGAGATGAATTAACAGAACACAGGGCAGTTTCTCAGAAAGCTTCTTTCCAGTTTTGAACGGAAGATATTTCCTTTTTCACCATAGCCCTCTATGGGCTTCCAAATATCCCTTTGCCAATTCCACAAGAACAGCCTTAGCGAAAGGCTTCTTGAAGGGAAAGATGTAACTCTGTGAGATGAATTAACAGAACACAGAGCAGTTTCTCAGAAAGCTTCTTTCCAGTTTTGAACGGAAGATATTTCCTTTTTCACCCTAGCCCTCTATGGGCTTCCAAATATCCCTTTGCCAATTCCACAAGAACAGCCTTAGCGAAAGGCTTCTTGAAGGGAAAGATGTAACTCTGTGAGATGAATTAACAGAACACAGAGCAGTTTCTCAGAAAGCTTCTTTCCAGTTTTGAACGGAAGATATTTCCTTTTTCACCATAGCCCTCTATGGGCTTCCAAATATCCCTTTGCCAATTCCACAAGAACAGCCTTAGCGAAAGGCTTCTTGAAGGGAAAGATGTAACTCTGTGAGATGAATTAACAGAACACAGAGCAGTTTCTCAGAAAGCTTCTTTCCAGTTTTGAACGGAAGATATTTCCTTTTTCACCATAGCCCTCTATGGGCTTCCAAATATCCCTTTGCCAATTCCACAAGAACAGCCTTAGCGAAAGGCTTCTTGAAGGGAAAGATGTAACTCTGTGAGATGAATTAACAGAACACAGAGCAGTTTCTCAGAAAGCTTCTTTCCAGTTTTGAACGGAAGATATTTCCTTTTTCACCGTAGCCCTCTATGGGCTTCCAAATATCCCTTTGCCAACTCCACAAGAACAGCCTTAGCGAAAGGCTTCTTGAAGGGAAAGATGTAACTCTGTGAGATGAATTAACAGAACACAGAGCAGTTTCTCAGAAAGCTTCTTTCCAGTTTTGAACGGAAGATATTTCCTTTTTCACCATAGCCCTCTATGGGCTTCCAAATATCCCTTTGCCAATTCCACAAGAACAGCCTTAGCGAAAGGCTTCTTGAAGGGAAAGATGTAACTCTGTGAGATGAATTAACAGAACACAGAGCAGTTTCTCAGAAAGCTTCTTTCCAGTTTTGAACGGAAGATATTTCCTTTTTCACCATAGCCCTCTATGGGCTTCCAAATATCCCTTTGCCAATTCCACAAGAACAGCCTTAGCGAAAGGCTTCTTGAAGGGAAAGATGTAACTCTGTGAGATGAATTAACAGAACACAGAGCAGTTTCTCAGAAAGCTTCTTTCCAGTTTTGAACGGAAGATATTTCCTTTTTCACCATAGCCCTCTATGGGCTTCCAAATATCCCTTTGCCAATTCCACAAGAACAGCCTTAGCGAAAGGCTTCTTGAAGGGAAAGATGTAACTCTGTGAGATGAATTAACAGAACACAGAGCAGTTTCTCAGAAAGCTTCTTTCCAGTTTTGAACGGAAGATATTTCCTTTTTCACCATAGCCCTCTATGGGCTTCCAAATATCCCTTTGCCAATTCCACAAGAACAGCCTTAGCGAAAGGCTTCTTGAAGGGAAAGATGTAACTCTGTGAGATGAATTAACAGAACACAGAGCAGTTTCTCAGAAAGCTTCTTTCCAGTTTTGAACGGAAGATATTTCCTTTTTCACCATAGCCCTCTATGGGCTTCCAAATATCCCTTTGCCAATTCCACAAGAACAGCCTTAGCGAAAGGCTTCTTGAAGGGAAAGATGTAACTCTGTGAGATGAATTAACAGAACACAGAGCAGTTTCTCAGAAAGCTTCTTTCCAGTTTTGAACGGATGATATTTCCTTTTTCACCGTAGCCCTCTATGGGCTTCCAAATATCCCTTTGCCAATTCCACAAGAACAGCCTTAGCGAAAGGCTTCTTGAAGGGAAAGATGTAACTCTGTGAGATGAATTAACAGAACACAGAGCAGTTTCTCAGAAAGCTTCTTTCCAGTTTTGAACGGAAGATATTTCCTTTTTCACCATAGCCCTCTATGGGCTTCCAAATATCCCTTGCCAATTCCACAAGAACAGCCTTAGCGAAAGGCTTCTTGAAGGGAAAGATGTAACTCTGTGAGATGAATTAACAGAACACAGAGCAGTTTCTCAGAAAGCTTCTTTCCAGTTTTGAACGGAAGATATTTCCTTTTTCACCAGAGCCCTCTATGGGCTTCCAAATATGCCTTTGCTAATTCCACAAGAACAGCCTTAGCGAAAGGCTTCTTGAAGGGAAAGATGTAACTCTGTGAGATGAATTAACAGAACACAGAGCAGTTTCTCAGAAAGCTTCTTTCCAGTTTTGAACGGAAGATATTTCCTTTTTCACCAGAGACCTCTATGGGCTTCCAAATATCCCTTTGCCAATTCCACAAGAACAGCCTTAGCGAAAGGCTTCTTGAAGGGAAAGATGTAACTCTGTGAGATGAATTAACAGAACACAGAGCAGTTTCTCAGAAAGCTTCTTTCCAGTTTTGAACGGAAGATATTTCCTTTTTCACCGTAGCCCTCTATGGGCTTCCAAATATCCCTTTGCCAATTCCACAAGAACAGCCTTAGCGAAAGGCTTCTTGAAGGGAAAGATGTAACTCTGTGAGATGAATTAACAGAACACAGAGCAGTTTCTCAGAAAGCTTCTTTCCAGTTTTGAACGGAAGATATTTCCTTTTTCACCATAGCCCTCTATGGGCTTCCAAATATCCCTTTGCCAATTCCACAAGAACAGCCTTAGCGAAAGGCTTCTTGAAGGGAAAGATGTAACTCTGTGAGATGAATTAACAGAACACAGAGCAGTTTCTCAGAAAGCTTCTTTCCAGTTTTGAACGGAAGATATTTCCTTTTTCACCATAGCCCTCTATGGGCTTCCAAATATCCCTTTGCCAATTCCACAAGAACAGCCTTAGCGAAAGGCTTCTTGAAGGGAAAGATGTAACTCTGTGAGATGAATTAACAGAACACAGAGCAGTTTCTCAGAAAGCTTCTTTCCAGTTTTGAACGGAAGATATTTCCTTTTTCACCGTAGCCCTCTATGGGCTTCCAAATATCCCTTTGCCAACTCCACAAGAACAGCCTTAGCGAAAGGCTTCTTGAAGGGAAAGATGTAACTCTGTGAGATGAATTAACAGAACACAGAGCAGTTTCTCAGAAAGCTTCTTTCCAGTTTTGAACGGAAGATATTTCCTTTTTCACCATAGCCCTCTATGGGCTTCCAAATATCCCTTTGCCAATTCCACAAGAACAGCCTTAGCGAAAGGCTTCTTGAAGGGAAAGATGTAACTCTGTGAGATGAATTAACAGAACACAGAGCAGTTTCTCAGAAAGCTTCTTTCCAGTTTTGAACGGAAGATATTTCCTTTTTCACCATAGCCCTCTATGGGCTTCCAAATATCCCTTTGCCAATTCCACAAGAACAGCCTTAGCGAAAGGCTTCTTGAAGGGAAAGATGTAACTCTGTGAGATGAATTAACAGAACACAGAGCAGTTTCTCAGAAAGCTTCTTTCCAGTTTTGAACGGAAGATATTTCCTTTTTCACCGTAGCCCTCTATGGGCTTCCAAATATCCCTTTGCCAATTCCACAAGAACAGCCTTAGCGAAAGGCTTCTTGAAGGGAAAGATGTAACTCTGTGAGATGAATTAACAGAACACAGAGCAGTTTCTCAGAAAGCTTCTTTCCAGTTTTGAACGGAAGATATTTCCTTTTTCACCATAGCCCTCTATGGGCTTCCAAATATCCCTTTGCCAATTCCACAAGAACAGCCTTAGCGAAAGGCTTCTTGAAGGGAAAGATGTAACTCTGTGAGATGAATTAACAGAACACAGAGCAGTTTCTCAGAAAGCTTCTTTCCAGTTTTGAACGGAAGATATTTCCTTTTTCACCATAGCCCTCTATGGGCTTCCAAATATCCCTTTGCCAATTCCACAAGAACAGCCTTAGCGAAAGGCTTCTTGAAGGGAAAGATGTAACTCTGTGAGATGAATTAACAGAACACAGAGCAGTTTCTCAGAAAGCTTCTTTCCAGTTTTGAACGGATGATATTTCCTTTTTCACCGTAGCCCTCTATGGGCTTCCAAATATCCCTTTGCCAATTCCACAAGAACAGCCTTAGCGAAAGGCTTCTTGAAGGGAAAGATGTAACTCTGTGAGATGAATTAACAGAACACAGAGCAGTTTCTCAGAAAGCTTCTTTCCAGTTTTGAACGGAAGATATTTCCTTTTTCACCATAGCCCTCTATGGGCTTCCAAATATCCCTTGCCAATTCCACAAGAACAGCCTTAGCGAAAGGCTTCTTGAAGGGAAAGATGTAACTCTGTGAGATGAATTAACAGAACACAGAGCAGTTTCTCAGAAAGCTTCTTTCCAGTTTTGAACGGAAGATATTTCCTTTTTCACCAGAGCCCTCTATGGGCTTCCAAATATGCCTTTGCTAATTCCACAAGAACAGCCTTAGCGAAAGGCTTCTTGAAGGGAAAGATGTAACTCTGTGAGATGAATTAACAGAACACAGAGCAGTTTCTCAGAAAGCTTCTTTCCAGTTTTGAACGGAAGATATTTCCTTTTTCACCAGAGACCTCTATGGGCTTCCAAATATCCCTTTGCCAATTCCACAAGAACAGCCTTAGCGAAAGGCTTCTTGAAGGGAAAGATGTAACTCTGTGAGATGAATTAACAGAACACAGAGCAGTTTCTCAGAAAGCTTCTTTCCAGTTTTGAACGGAAGATATTTCCTTTTTCACCGTAGCCCTCTATGGGCTTCCAAATATCCCTTTGCCAATTCCACAAGAACAGCCTTAGCGAAAGGCTTCTTGAAGGGAAAGATGTAACTCTGTGAGATGAATTAACAGAACACAGAGCAGTTTCTCAGAAAGCTTCTTTCCAGTTTTGAACGGAAGATATTTCCTTTTTCACCATAGCCCTCTATGGGCTTCCAAATATCCCTTTGCCAATTCCACAAGAACAGCCTTAGCGAAAGGCTTCTTGAAGGGAAAGATGTAACTCTGTGAGATGAATTAACAGAACACAGAGCAGTTTCTCAGAAAGCTTCTTTCCAGTTTTGAACGGAAGATATTTCCTTTTTCACCATAGCCCTCTATGGGCTTCCAAATATCCCTTTGCCAATTCCACAAGAACAGCCTTAGCGAAAGGCTTCTTGAAGGGAAAGATGTAACTCTGTGAGATGAATTAACAGAACACAGAGCAGTTTCTCAGAAAGCTTCTTTCCAGTTTTGAACGGAAGATATTTCCTTTTTCACCATAGCCCTCTATGGGCTTCCAAATATCCCTTTGCCAACTCCACAAGAACAGCCTTAGCGAAAGGCTTCTTGAAGGGAAAGATGTAACTCTGTGAGATGAATTAACAGAACACAGAGCAGTTTCTCAGAAAGCTTCTTTCCAGTTTTGAACGGAAGATATTTCCTTTTTCACCATAGCCCTCTATGGGCTTCCAAATATCCCTTTGCCAATTCCACAAGAACAGCCTTAGCGAAAGGCTTCTTGAAGGGAAAGATGTAACTCTGTGAGATGAATTAACAGAACACAGAGCAGTTTCTCAGAAAGCTTCTTTCCAGTTTTGAACGGAAGATATTTCCTTTTTCACCATAGCCCTCTATGGGCTTCCAAATATCCCTTTGCCAATTCCACAAGAACAGCCTTAGCGAAAGGCTTCTTGAAGGGAAAGATGTAACTCTGTGAGATGAATTAACAGAACACAGAGCAGTTTCTCAGAAAGCTTCTTTCCAGTTTTGAACGGAAGATATTTCCTTTTTCACCATAGCCCTCTATGGGCTTCCAAATATCCCTTTGCCAATTCCACAAGAACAGCCTTAGCGAAAGGCTTCTTGAAGGGAAAGATGTAACTCTGTGAGATGAATTAACAGAACACAGAGCAGTTTCTCAGCAAGCTTCTTTCCAGTTTTGAACGGAAGATATTTCCTTTTTCACCATAGCCCTCTATGGGCTTCCAAATATCCCTTTGCCAATTCCACAAGAACAGCCTTAGCGAAAGGCTTCTTGAAGGGAAAGATGTAACTCTGTGAGATGAATTAACAGAACACAGAGCAGTTTCTCAGAAAGCTTCTTTCCAGTTTTGAACGGAAGATATTTCCTTTTTCACCATAGCCCTCTATGGGCTTCCAAATATCCCTTTGCCAATTCCACAAGAACAGCCTTAGCGAAAGGCTTCTTGAAGGGAAAGATGTAACTCTGTGAGATGAATTAACAGAACACAGAGCAGTTTCTCAGAAAGCTTCTTTCCAGTTTTGAACGGAAGATATTTCCTTTTTCACCATAGCCCTCTATGGGCTTCCAAATATCCCTTTGCCAATTCCACAAGAACAGCCTTAGCGAAAGGCTTCTTGAAGGGAAAGATATAACTCTGTGAGATGAATTAACAGAAAACAGAGCAGTTTCTCAGAAAGCTTCTTTCCAGTTTTGAACGGAAGATATTTCCTTTTTCACCATAGCCCTCTATGGGCTTCCAAATATCCCTTTGCCAATTCCACAAGAACAGCCTTAGCGAAAGGCTTCTTGAAGGGAAAGATGTAACTCTGTGAGATGAATTAACAGAACACAGAGCAGTTTCTCAGAAAGCTTCTTTCCAGTTTTGAACGGAAGATATTTCCTTTTTCACCATAGCCCTCTATGGGCTTCCAAATATCCCTTTGCCAACTCCACAAGAACAGCCTTAGCGAAAGGCTTCTTGAAGGGAAAGATGTAACTCTGTGAGATGAATTAACAGAACACAGAGCAGTTTCTCAGAAAGCTTCTTTCCAGTTTTGAACGGAAGATATTTCCTTTTTCACCATAGCCCTCTATGGGCTTCCAAATATCCCTTTGCCAATTCCACAAGAACAGCCTTAGCGAAAGGCTTCTTGAAGGGAAAGATGTAACTCTGTGAGATGAATTAACAGAACACAGAGCAGTTTCTCAGAAAGCTTCTTTCCAGTTTTGAACGGAAGATATTTCCTTTTTCACCATAGCCCTCTATGGGCTTCCAAATATCCCTTTGCCAATTCCACAAGAACAGCCTTAGCGAAAGGCTTCTTGAAGGGAAAGATGTAACTCTGTGAGATGAATTAACAGAACACAGAGCAGTTTCTCAGAAAGCTTCTTTCCAGTTTTGAACGGAAGATATTTCCTTTTTCACCATAGCCCTCTATGGGCTTCCAAATATCCCTTTGCCAATTCCACAAGAACAGCCTTAGCGAAAGGCTTCTTGAAGGGAAAGATGTAACTCTGTGAGATGAATTAACAGAACACAGAGCAGTTTCTCAGAAAGCTTCTTTCCAGTTTTGAACGGAAGATATTTCCTTTTTCACCATAGCCCTCTATGGGCTTCCAAATATCCCTTTGCCAATTCCACAAGAACAGCCTTAGCGAAAGGCTTCTTGAAGGGAAAGATGTAACTCTGTGAGATGAATTAACAGAACACAGAGCAGTTTCTCAGAAAGCTTCTTTCCAGTTTTGAACGGAAGATATTTCCTTTTTCACCAGAGCCCTCTATGGGCTTCCAAATATCCCTTTGCCAATTCCACAAGAACAGCCTTAGCGAAAGGCTTCTTGAAGGGAAAGATATAACTCTGTGAGATGAATTAACAGAACACAGAGCAGTTTCTCAGAAAGCTTCTTTCCAGTTTTGAACGGAAGATATTTCCTTTTTCACCAGAGCCCTCTATGGGCTTCCAAATATCCCTTTGCCAATTCCACAAGAACAGCCTTAGCGAAAGGCTTCTTGAAGGGAAAGATGTAACTCTGTGAGATGAATTAACAGAACACAGAGCAGTTTCTCAGAAAGCTTCTTTCCAGTTTTGAACGGAAGATATTTCCTTTTTCACCAGAGCCCTCTATGGGCTTCCAAATATCCCTTTGCCAATTCCACAAGAACAGCCTTAGCGAAAGGCTTCTTGAAGGGAAAGATGTAACTCTGTGAGATGAATTAACAGAACACAGAGCAGTTTCTCAGAAAGCTTCTTTCCAGTTTTGAACGGAAGATATTTCCTTTTTCACCAGAGCCCTCTATGGGCTTCCAAATATCCCTTTGCCAATTCCACAAGAACAGCCTTAGCGAAAGGCTTCTTGAAGGGAAAGATGTAACTCTGTGAGATGAATTAACAGAACACAGAGCAGTTTCTCAGAAAGCTTCTTTCCAGTTTTGAACGGAGATATTTCCTTTTTCACCGTAGCCCTCTATGGGCTTCCAAATATCCCTTTGCCAATTCCACAAGAACAGCCTTAGCGAAAGGCTTCTTGAAGGGAAAGATGTAACTCTGTGAGATGAATTAACAGAACACAGAGCAGTTTCTCAGAAAGCTTCTTTCCAGTTTTGAACGGAAGATATTTCCTTTTTCACCGTAGCCCTCTATGGGCTTCCAAATATCCCTTTGCCAATTCCACAAGAACAGCCTTAGCGAAAGGCTTCTTGAAGGGAAAGATGTAACTCTGTGAGATGAATTAACAGAACACAGAGCAGTTTCTCAGAAAGCTTCTTTCCAGTTTTGAACGGAAGATATTTCCTTTTTCACCATAGCCCTCTATGGGCTTCCAAATATCCCTTTGCCAATTCCACAAGAACAGCCTTAGCGAAAGGCTTCTTGAAGGGAAAGATGTAACTCTGTGAGATGAATTAACAGAACACAGAGCAGTTTCTCAGAAAGCTTCTTTCCAGTTTTGAACGGAAGATATTTCCTTTTTCACCATAGCCCTCTATGGGCTTCCAAATATCCCTTTGCCAATTCCACAAGAACAGCCTTAGCGAAAGGCTTCTTGAAGGGAAAGATGTAACTCTGTTAGATGAATTAACAGAACACAGAGCAGTTTCTCAGAAAGCTTCTTTCCAGTTTTGAACGGAAGATATTTCCTTTTTCACCATAGCCCTCTATGGGCTTCCAAATATCCCTTTGCCAATTCCACAAGAACAGCCTTAGCGAAAGGCTTCTTGAAGGGAAAGATGTAACTCTGTGAGATGAATTAACAGAACACAGAGCAGTTTCTCAGAAAGCTTCTTTCCAGTTTTGAACGGAAGATATTTCCTTTTTCACCATAGCCCTCTATGGGCTTCCAAATATCCCTTTGCCAATTCCACAAGAACAGCCTTAGCGAAAGGCTTCTTGAAGGGAAAGATGTAACTCTGTGAGATGAATTAACAGAACACAGAGCAGTTTCTCAGAAAGCTTCTTTCCAGTTTTGAACGGAAGATATTTCCTTTTTCACCATAGCCCTCTATGGGCTTCCAAATATCCCTTTGCCAATTCCACAAGAACAGCCTTAGCGAAAGGCTTCTTGAAGGGAAAGATGTAACTCTGTGAGATGAATTAACAGAACACAGAGCAGTTTCTCAGAAAGCTTCTTTCCAGTTTGGAACGGAAGATATTTCCTTTTTCACCGTAGCCCTCTATGGGCTTCCAAATATCCCTTTGCCAATTCCACAAGAACAGCCTTAGCGAAAGGCTTCTTGAAGGGAAAGATGTAACTCTGTGAGATGAATTAACAGAACACAGAGCAGTTTCTCAGAAAGCTTCTTTCCAGTTTTGAACGGAAGATATTTCCTTTTTCACCATAGCCCTCTATGGGCTTCCAAATATCCCTTTGCCAATTCCACAAGAACAGCCTTAGCGAAAGGCTTCTTGAAGGGAAAGATGTAACTCTGTGAGATGAATTAACAGAACACAGAGCAGTTTCTCAGAAAGCTTCTTTCCAGTTTTGAACGGAAGATATTTCCTTTTTCATCGTAGCCCTCTATGGGCTTCCAAATATCCCTTTGCCAATTCCACAAGAACAGCCTTAGCGAAAGGCTTCTTGAAGGGAAAGATGTAACTCTGTGAGATGAATTAACAGAACACAGAGCAGTTTCTCAGAAAGCTTCTTTCCAGTTTTGAACGGAAGATATTTCCTTTTTCACCATAGCCCTCTATGGGCTTCCAAATATCCCTTTCCCAATTCCACAAGAACAGCCTTAGCGAAAGGCTTCTTGAAGGGAAAGATGTAACTCTGTGAGATGAATTAACAGAACACAGAGCAGTTTCTCAGAAAGCTTCTTTCCAGTTTTGAACGGAAGATATTTCCTTTTTCACCATAGCCCTCTATGGGCTTCCAAATATCCCTTTGCCAATTCCACAAGAACAGCCTTAGCGAAAGGATTATTGAAGGGAAAGATGTAACTCTGTGAGATGAATTAACAGAACACAGAGCAGTTTCTCAGAAAGCTTCTTTCCAGTTTTGAACGGAAGATATTTCCTTTTTCACCATAGCCCTCTATGGGCTTCCAAATATCCCTTTGCCAATTCCACAAGAACAGCCTTAGCGAAAGGCTTCTTGAAGGGAAAGATGTAACTCTGTGAGATGAATTAACAGAACACAGAGCAGTTTCTCAGAAAGCTTCTTTCCAGTTTGGAACGGAAGATATTTCCTTTTTCACCATAGCCCTCTATGGGCTACCAAATATCCCTTTGCTAATTCCACAAGAACAGCCTTAGCGAAAGGCTTCTTGAAGGGAAAGATGTAACTCTGTGAGATGAATTAACAGAACACAGAGCAGTTTCTCAGAAAGCTTCTTTCCAGTTTTGAACGGAAGATATTTCCTTTTTCACCATAGCCCTCTATGGGCTTCCAAATATCCCTTTGCCAATTCCACAAGAACAGCCTTAGCGAAAGGCTTCTTGAAGGGAAAGATGTAACTCTGTGAGATGAATTAACAGAACACAGAGCAGTTTCTCAGAAAGCTTCTTTCCAGTTTTGAACGGAAGATATTTCCTTTTTCACCATAGCCCTCTATGGGCTTCCAAATATCCCTTTGCCAATTCCACAAGAACAGCCTTAGCGAAAGGCTTCTTGAAGGGAAAGATGTAACTCTGTGAGATGAATTAACAGAACACAGAGCAGTTTCTCAGAAAGCTTCTTTCCAGTTTTGAACGGAAGATATTTCCTTTTTCACCGTAGCCCTCTATGGGCTTCCAAATATCCCTTTGCCAATTCCACAAGAACAGCCTTAGCGAAAGGCTTCTTGAAGGGAAAGATGTAACTCTGTGAGATGAATTAACAGAACACAGAGCAGTTTCTCAGAAAGCTTCTTTCCAGTTTTGAACGGAAGATATTTCCTTTTTCACCATAGCCCTCTATGGGCTTCCAAATATCCCTTTGCCAATTCCACAAGAACAGCCTTAGCGAAAGGCTTCTTGAAGGGAAAGATGTAACTCTGTGAGATGAATTAACAGAACACAGAGCAGTTTCTCAGAAAGCTTCTTTCCAGTTTTGAACGGAAGATATTTCCTTTTTCACCATAGCCCTCTATGGGCTTCCAAATATCCCTTTGCCAATTCCACAAGAACAGCCTTAGCGAAAGGCTTCTTGAAGGGAAAGATGTAACTCTGTGAGATGAATTAACAGAACACAGAGCAGTTTCTCAGAAAGCTTCTTTCCAGTTTTGAACGGAAGATATTTCCTTTTTCACCATAGCCCTCTATGGGCTTCCAAATATCCCTTTGCCAATTCCACAAGAACAGCCTTAGCGAAAGGCTTCTTGAAGGGAAAGATGTAACTCTGTGAGATGAATTAACAGAACACAGAGCAGTTTCTCAGAAAGCTTCTTTCCAGTTTGGAACGGAAGATATTTCCTTTTTCACCATAGCCCTCTATGGGCTTCCAAATATCCCTTTGCCAATTCCACAAGAACAGCCTTAGCGAAAGGCTTCTTGAAGGGAAAGATGTAACTCTGTGAGATGAATTCACAGAACACAGAGCAGTTTCTCAGAAAGCTTCTTTCCAGTTTTGAACGGAAGATATTTCCTTTTTCACCATAGCCCTCTATGGGCTTCCAAATATCCCTTTGCCAATTCCACAAGAACAGCCTTAGCGAAAGGCTTCTTGAAGGGAAAGATGTAACTCTGTGAGATGAATTAACAGAACACAGGGCAGTTTCTCAGAAAGCTTCTTTCCAGTTTTGAACGGAAGATATTTCCTTTTTCACCATAGCCCTCTATGGGCTTCCAAATATCCCTTTGCCAATTCCACAAGAACAGCCTTAGCGAAAGGCTTCTTGAAGGGAAAGATGTAACTCTGTGAGATGAATTAACAGAACACAGAGCAGTTTCTCAGAAAGCTTCTTTCCAGTTTTGAACGGAAGATATTTCCTTTTTCACCATAGCTCTCTAAGGGCTTCCAAATATCCCTTTGCCAATTCCACAAGAACAGCCTTAGCGAAAGGCTTCTTGAAGGGAAAGATGTAACTCTGTGAGATGAATTAACAGAACACAGAGCAGTTTCTCAGAAAGCTTCTTTCCAGTTTTGAACGGAAGATATTTCCTTTTTCACCATAGCCCTCTATGGGCTTCCAAATATCCCTTTGCCAATTCCACAAGAACAGCCTTAGCGAAAGGCTTCTTGAAGGGAAAGATGTAACTCTGTGAGATGAATTAACAGAACACAGAGCAGTTTCTCAGAAAGCTTCTTTCCAGTTTTGAACGGAAGATATTTCCTTTTTCACCATAGCCCTCTATGGGCTTCCAAATATCCCTTTGCCAATTCCACAAGAACAGCCTTAGCGAAAGGCTTCTTGAAGGGAAAGATGAAACTCTGTGAGATGAATTAACAGAACACAGGGCAGTTTCTCAGAAAGCTTCTTTCCAGTTTTGAACGGAAGATATTTCCTTTTTCACCATAGCCCTCTATGGGCTTCCAAATATCCCTTTGCCAATTCCACAAGAACAGCCTTAGCGAAAGGCTTCTTGAAGGGAAAGATGTAACTCTGTGAGGTGAATTAACAGAACACAGAGCAGTTTCTCAGAAAGCTTCTTTCCAGTTTTGAACGGAAGATATTTCCTTTTTCACCATAGCCCTCTATGGGCTTCCAAATATCCCTTTGCCAATTCCACAAGAACAGCCTTAGCGAAAGGCTTCTTGAAGGGAAAGATGTAACTCTGTGAGATGAATTAACAGAACACAGAGCAGTTTCTCAGAAAGCTTCTTTCCAGTTTGGAACGGAAGATATTTCCTTTTTCACCATAGCCCTCTATGGGCTTCCAAATATCCCTTTGCCAATTCCACAAGAACAGCCTTAGCGAAAGGCTTCTTGAAGGGAAAGATGTAACTCTGTGAGATGAATTCACAGAACACAGAGCAGTTTCTCAGAAAGCTTCTTTCCAGTTTTGAACGGAAGATATTTCCTTTTTCACCATAGCCCTCTATGGGCTTCCAAATATCCCTTTGCCAATTCCACAAGAACAGCCTTAGCGAAAGGCTTCTTGAAGGGAAAGATGTAACTCTGTGAGATGAATTAACAGAACACAGGGCAGTTTCTCAGAAAGCTTCTTTCCAGTTTTGAACGGAAGATATTTCCTTTTTCACCATAGCCCTCTATGGGCTTCCAAATATCCCTTTGCCAATTCCACAAGAACAGCCTTAGCGAAAGGCTTCTTGAAGGGAAAGATGTAACTCTGTGAGATGAATTAACAGAACACAGAGCAGTTTCTCAGAAAGCTTCTTTCCAGTTTTGAACGGAAGATATTTCCTTTTTCACCATAGCTCTCTAAGGGCTTCCAAATATCCCTTTGCCAATTCCACAAGAACAGCCTTAGCGAAAGGCTTCTTGAAGGGAAAGATGTAACTCTGTGAGATGAATTAACAGAACACAGAGCAGTTTCTCAGAAAGCTTCTTTCCAGTTTTGAACGGAAGATATTTCCTTTTTCACCATAGCCCTCTATGGGCTTCCAAATATCCCTTTGCCAATTCCACAAGAACAGCCTTAGCGAAAGGCTTCTTGAAGGGAAAGATGTAACTCTGTGAGATGAATTAACAGAACACAGAGCAGTTTCTCAGAAAGCTTCTTTCCAGTTTTGAACGGAAGATATTTCCTTTTTCACCATAGCCCTCTATGGGCTTCCAAATATCCCTTTGCCAATTCCACAAGAACAGCCTTAGCGAAAGGCTTCTTGAAGGGAAAGATGAAACTCTGTGAGATGAATTAACAGAACACAGGGCAGTTTCTCAGAAAGCTTCTTTCCAGTTTTGAACGGAAGATATTTCCTTTTTCACCATAGCCCTCTATGGGCTTCCAAATATCCCTTTGCCAATTCCACAAGAACAGCCTTAGCGAAAGGCTTCTTGAAGGGAAAGATGTAACTCTGTGAGATGAATTAACAGAACACAGAGCAGTTTCTCAGAAAGCTTCTTTCCAGTTTTGAACGGAAGATATTTCCTTTTTCACCCTAGCCCTCTATGGGCTTCCAAATATCCCTTTGCCAATTCCACAAGAACAGCCTTAGCGAAAGGCTTCTTGAAGGGAAAGATGTAACTCTGTGAGATGAATTAACAGAACACAGAGCAGTTTCTCAGAAAGCTTCTTTCCAGTTTTGAACGGAAGATATTTCCTTTTTCACCATAGCCCTCTATGGGCTTCCAAATATCCCTTTGCCAATTCCACAAGAACAGCCTTAGCGAAAGGCTTCTTGAAGGGAAAGATGTAACTCTGTGAGATGAATTAACAGAACACAGAGCAGTTTCTCAGAAAGCTTCTTTCCAGTTTTGAACGGAAGATATTTCCTTTTTCACCATAGCCCTCTATGGGCTTCCAAATATCCCTTTGCCAATTCCACAAGAACAGCCTTAGCGAAAGGCTTCTTGAAGGGAAAGATGTAACTCTGTGAGATGAATTAACAGAACACAGAGCAGTTTCTCAGAAAGCTTCTTTCCAGTTTTGAACGGAAGATATTTCCTTTTTCACCGTAGCCCTCTATGGGCTTCCAAATATCCCTTTGCCAACTCCACAAGAACAGCCTTAGCGAAAGGCTTCTTGAAGGGAAAGATGTAACTCTGTGAGATGAATTAACAGAACACAGAGCAGTTTCTCAGAAAGCTTCTTTCCAGTTTTGAACGGAAGATATTTCCTTTTTCACCATAGCCCTCTATGGGCTTCCAAATATCCCTTTGCCAATTCCACAAGAACAGCCTTAGCGAAAGGCTTCTTGAAGGGAAAGATGTAACTCTGTGAGATGAATTAACAGAACACAGAGCAGTTTCTCAGAAAGCTTCTTTCCAGTTTTGAACGGAAGATATTTCCTTTTTCACCATAGCCCTCTATGGGCTTCCAAATATCCCTTTGCCAATTCCACAAGAACAGCCTTAGCGAAAGGCTTCTTGAAGGAAAAGATGTAACTCTGTGAGATGAATTAACAGAACACAGAGCAGTTTCTCAGAAAGCTTCTTTCCAGTTTTGAACGGAAGATATTTCCTTTTTCACCATAGCCCTCTATGGGCTTCCAAATATCCCTTTGCCAATTCCACAAGAACAGCCTTAGCGAAAGGCTTCTTGAAGGGAAAGATGTAACTCTGTGAGATGAATTAACAGAACACAGAGCAGTTTCTCAGAAAGCTTCTTTCCAGTTTTGAACGGAAGATATTTCCTTTTTCACCATAGCCCTCTATGGGCTTCCAAATATCCCTTTGCCAATTCCACAAGAACAGCCTTAGCGAAAGGCTTCTTGAAGGGAAAGATGTAACTCTGTGAGATGAATTAACAGAACACAGAGCAGTTTCTCAGAAAGCTTCTTTCCAGTTTTGAACGGAAGATATTTCCTTTTTCACCATAGCCCTCTATGGGCTTCCAAATATCCCTTTGCCAATTCCACAAGAACAGCCTTAGCGAAAGGCTTCTTGAAGGGAAAGATGTAACTCTGTGAGATGAATTAACAGAACACAGAGCAGTTTCTCAGAAAGCTTCTTTCCAGTTTTGAACGGAAGATATTTCCTTTTTCACCATAGCCCTCTATGGGCTTCCAAATATCCCTTTGCCAATTCCACAAGAACAGCCTTAGCGAAAGGCTTCTTGAAGGGAAAGATGTAACTCTGTGAGATGAATTCACAGAACACAGAGCAGTTTCTCAGAAAGCTTCTTTCCAGTTTTGAACGGAAGATATTTCCTTTTTCACCAGAGCCCTCTATGGGCTTCCAAATATCCCTTTGCCAATTCCACAAGAACAGCCTTAGCGAAAGGCTTCTTGAAGGGAAAGATGTAACTCTGTGAGATGAATTAACAGAACACAGAGCAGTTTCTCAGAAAGCTTCTTTCCAGTTTTGAACGGAAGATATTTCCTTTTTCACCATAGCCCTCTATGGGCTTCCAAATATCCCTTTGCCAATTCCACAAGAACAGCCTTAGCGAAAGGCTTCTTGAAGGGAAAGATGTAACTCTGTGAGATGAATTAACAGAACACAGAGCAGTTTCTCAGAAAGCTTCTTTCCAGTTTTGAACGGAAGATATTTCCTTTTTCACCGTAGCCCTCTATGGGCTTCCAAATATCCCTTTGCCAATTCCACAAGAACAGCCTTAGCGAAAGGCTTCTTGAAGGGAAAGATGTAACTCTGTGAGATGAATTAACAGAACACAGAGCAGTTTCTCAGAAAGCTTCTTTCCAGTTTTGAACGGAAGATATTTCCTTTTTCACCATAGCCCTCTATGGGCTTCCAAATATCCCTTTGCCAATTCCACAAGAACAGCCTTAGCGAAAGGCTTCTTGAAGGGAAAGATGTAACTCTGTGAGATGAATTAACAGAACACAGAGCAGTTTCTCAGAAAGCTTCTTTCCAGTTTTGAACGGAAGATATTTCCTTTTTCACCATAGCCCTCTATGGGCTTCCAAATATCCCTTTGCCAATTCCACAAGAACAGCCTTAGCGAAAGGCTTCTTGAAGGGAAAGATGTAACTCTGTGAGATGAATTAACGGAACACAGAGCAGTTTCTCAGAAAGCTTCTTTCCAGTTTTGAACGGAAGATATTTCCTTTTTCACCGTAGCCCTCTATGGGCTTCCAAATATCCCTTTGCCAATTCCACAAGAACAGCCTTAGCGAAAGGCTTCTTGAAGGGAAAGATGTAACTCTGTGAGATGAATTAACAGAACACAGAGCAGTTTCTCAGAAAGCTTCTTTCCAGTTTTGAACGGAAGATATTTCCTTTTTCACCAGAGCCCTCTATGGGCTTCCAAATATCCCTTTGCCAATTCCACAAGAACAGCCTTAGCGAAAGGCTTCTTGAAGGGAAAGATGTAACTCTGTGAGATGAATTAACAGAACACAGAGCAGTTTCTCAGAAAGCTTCTTTCCAGTTTTGAACGGAAGATATTTCCTTTTTCACCAGAGCCCTCTATGGGCTTCCAAATATCCCTTTGCCAATTCCACAAGAACAGCCTTAGCGAAAGGCTTCTTGAAGGGAAAGATGTAACTCTGTGAGATGAATTAACAGAACACAGAGCAGTTTCTCAGAAAGCTTCTTTCCAGTTTTGAACGGAAGATATTTCCTTTTACACCATAGCCCTCTATGGGCTTCCAAATATCCCTTTGCCAATTCCACAAGAACAGCCTTAGCGAAAGGCTTCTTGAAGGGAAAGATGTAACTCTGTGAGATGAATTAACAGAACACAGAGCAGTTTCTCAGAAAGCTTCTTTCCAGTTTTGAACGGAAGATATTTCCTTTTTCACCAGAGCCCTCTATGGGCTTCCAAATATCCCTTTGCCAATTCCACAAGAACAGCCTTAGCGAAAGGCTTCTTGAAGGGAAAGATGTAACTCTGTGAGATGAATTAACAGAACACAGAGCAGTTTCTCAGAAAGCTTCTTTCCAGTTTTGAACGGAAGATATTTCCTTTTTCACCAGAGCCCTCTATGGGCTTCCAAATATCCCTTTGCCAATTCCACAAGAACAGCCTTAGCGAAAGGCTTCTTGAAGGGAAAGATGTAACTCTGTGAGATGAATTAACAGAACACAGAGCAGTTTCTCAGAAAGCTTCTTTCCAGTTTTGAACGGAAGATATTTCCTTTTACACCATAGCCCTCTATGGGCTTCCAAATATCCCTTTGCCAATTCCACAAGAACAGCCTTAGCGAAAGGCTTCTTGAAGGGAAAGATGTAACTCTGTGAGATGAATTAACAGAACACAGAGCAGTTTCTCAGAAAGCTTCTTTCCAGTTTTGAACGGAAGATATTTCCTTTTTCACCAGAGCCCTCTATGGGCTTCCAAATATCCCTTTGCCAATTCCACAAGAACAGCCTTAGCGAAAGGCTTCTTGAAGGGAAAGATGTAACTCTGTGAGATGAATTAACAGAACACAGAGCAGTTTCTCAGAAAGCTTCTTTCCAGTTTTGAACGGAAGATATTTCCTTTTTCACCATAGCCCTCTATGGGCTTCCAAATATCCCTTTGCCAATTCCACAAGAACAGCCTTAGCGAAAGGCTTCTTGAAGGGAAAGATGTAACTCTGTGAGATGAATTAACAGAACACAGAGCAGTTTCTCAGAAAGCTTCTTTCCAGTTTTGAACGGAAGATATTTCCTTTTTCACCATAGCCCTCTATGGGCTTCCAAATATCCCTTTGCCAATTCCACAAGAACAGCCTTAGCGAAAGGCTTCTTGAAGGGAAAGATGTAACTCTGTGAGATGAATTAACAGAACACAGAGCAATTTCTCAGAAAGCTTCTTTCCAGTTTTGAACGGAAGATATTTCCTTTTTCACCATAGCCCTCTATGGGCTTCCAAATATCCCTTTGCCAATTCCACAAGAACAGCCTTAGCGAAAGGCTTCTTGAAGGGAAAGATGTAACTCTGTGAGATGAATTAACAGAACACAGAGCAGTTTCTCAGAAAGCTTCTTTCCAATTTTGAACGGAAGATATTTCCTTTTTCACCAGAGCCCTCTATGGGCTTCCAAATATCCCTTTGCCAATTCCACAAGAACAGCCTTAGCGAAAGGCTTCTTGAAGGGAAAGATGTAACTCTGTGAGATGAATTAACAGAACACAGAGCAGTTTCTCAGAAAGCTTCTTTCCAGTTTTGAACGGAAGATATTTCCTTTTTCACCATAGCCCTCTATGGGCTTCCAAATATCCCTTTGCCAATTCCACAAGAACAGCCTTAGCGAAAGGCTTCTTGAAGGGAAAGATGTAACTCTGTGAGATGAATTAACAGAACACAGAGCAGTTTCTCAGAAAGCTTCTTTCCAGTTTTGAACGGAAGATATTTCCTTTTTCACCATAGCCCTCTATGGGCTTCCAAATATCCCTTTGCCAATTCCACAAGAACAGCCTTAGCGAAAGGCTTCTTGAAGGGAAAGATGTAACTCTGTGAGATGAATTAACAGAACACAGAGCAGTTTCTCAGAAAGCTTCTTTCCAGTTTTGAACGGAAGATATTTCCTTTTTCACCATAGCCCTCTATGGGCTTCCAAATATCCCTTTGCCAATTCCACAAGAACAGCCTTAGCGAAAGGCTTCTTGAAGGGAAAGATGTAACTCTGTGAGATGAATTAACAGAACACAGAGCAGTTTCTCAGAAAGCTTCTTTCCAGTTTTGAACGGAAGATATTTCCTTTTTCACCATAGCCCTCTATGGGCTTCCAAATATCCCTTTGCCAATTCCACAAGAACAGCCTTAGCGAAAGGCTTCTTGAAGGGAAAGATGTAACTCTGTGAGATGAATTAACAGAACACAGAGCAGTTTCTCAGAAAGCTTCTTTCCAGTTTTGAACGGAAGATATTTCCTTTTTCACCATAGCCCTCTATGGGCTTCCAAATATCCCTTTGCCAATTCCACAAGAACAGCCTTAGCGAAAGGCTTCTTGAAGGGAAAGATGTAACTCTGTGAGATGAATTAACAGAACACAGAGCAGTTTCTCAGAAAGCTTCTTTCCAGTTTTGAACGGAAGATATTTCCTTTTTCACCATAGCCCTCTATGGGCTTCCAAATATCCCTTTGCCAATTCCACAAGAACAGCCTTAGCGAAAGGCTTCTTGAAGGGAAAGATGTAACTCTGTGAGATGAATTAACAGAACACAGAGCAGTTTCTCAGAAAGCTTCTTTCCAGTTTTGAACGGAAGATATTTCCTTTTTCACCATAGCCCTCTATGGGCTTCCAAATATCCCTTTGCCAATTCCACAAGAACAGCCTTAGCGAAAGGCTTCTTGAAGGGAAAGATGTAACTCTGTGAGATGAATTAACAGAACACAGAGCAGTTTCTCAGAAAGCTTCTTTCCAGTTTTGAACGGAAGATATTTCCTTTTTCACCATAGCCCTCTATGGGCTTCCAAATATCCCTTTGCCAATTCCACAAGAACAGCCTTAGCGAAAGGCTTCTTGAAGGGAAAGATGTAACTCTGTGAGATGAATTAACAGAACACAGAGCAGTTTCTCAGAAAGCTTCTTTCCAGTTTTGAACGGAAGATATTTCCTTTTTCACCATAGCCCTCTATGGGCTTCCAAATATCCCTTTGCCAATTCCACAAGAACAGCCTTAGCGAAAGGCTTCTTGAAGGGAAAGATGTAACTCTGTGAGATGAATTAACAGAACACAGAGCAGTTTCTCAGAAAGCTTCTTTCCAGTTTTGAACGGAAGATATTTCCTTTTTCACCATAGCCCTCTATGGGCTTCCAAATATCCCTTTGCCAATTCCACAAGAACAGCCTTAGCGAAAGGCTTCTTGAAGGGAAAGATGTAACTCTGTGAGATGAATTAACAGAACACAGAGCAGTTTCTCAGAAAGCTTCTTTCCAGTTTTGAACGGAAGATATTTCCTTTTTCACCAGAGCCCTCTATGGGCTTCCAAATATCCCTTTGCCAATTCCAAAAGAACAGCCTTAGCGAAAGGCTTCTTGAAGGGAAAGATGTAACTCTGTGAGATGAATTAACAGAACACAGAGCAGTTTCTCAGAAAGCTTCTTTCCAGTTTTGAACGGAAGATATTTCCTTTTTCACCAGAGCCCTCTATGGGCTTCCAAATATCCCTTTGCCAATTCCACAAGAACAGCCTTAGCGAAAGGCTTCTTGAAGGGAAAGATGTAACTCTGTGAGATGAATTAACAGAACACAGAGCAGTTTCTCAGAAAGCTTCTTTCCAGTTTTGAACGGAAGATATTTCCTTTTTCACCATAGCCCTCTATGGGCTTCCAAATATCCCTTTGCCAATTCCACAAGAACAGCCTTAGCGAAAGGCTTCTTGAAGGGAAAGATGTAACTCTGTGAGATGAATTAACAGAACACAGAGCAGTTTCTCAGAAAGCTTCTTTCCAGTTTTGAACGGAAGATATTTCCTTTTTCACCATAGCCCTCTATGGGCTTCCAAATATCCCTTTGCCAATTCCACAAGAACAGCCTTAGCGAAAGGCTTCTTGAAGGGAAAGATGTAACTCTGTGAGATGAATTAACAGAACACAGAGCAGTTTCTCAGAAAGCTTCTTTCCAGTTTTGAACGGAAGATATTTCCTTTTTCACCATAGCCCTCTATGGGCTTCCAAATATCCCTTTGCCAATTCCACAAGAACAGC
Organism: Chlorocebus sabaeus; assembly: GCF_047675955.1. Lineage (NCBI taxonomy): Eukaryota > Metazoa > Chordata > Mammalia > Primates > Cercopithecidae > Chlorocebus > Chlorocebus sabaeus. Next base: position 16,768 of record NW_027328146.1, on the reverse strand, counting down.
CTTAGCGAAAGGCTTCTTGAAGGGAAAGATGTAACTCTGTGAGATGAATTAACAGAACACAGAGCAGTTTCTCAGAAAGCTTCTTTCCAGTTTTGAACGGAAGATATTTCCTTTTTCACCAGAGCCCTCTATGGGCTTCCAAATATCCCTTTGCCAATTCCACAAGAACAGCCTTAGCGAAAGGCTTCTTGAAGGGAAAGATGTAACTCTGTGAGATGATTTAACAGAACACAGAGCAGTTTCTCAGAAAGCTTCTTTCCAGTTTTGAACGGAAGATATTTCCTTTTTCACCAGAGCCCTCTATGGGCTTCCAAATATCCCTTTGCCAATTCCACAAGAACAGCCTTAGCGAAAGGCTTCTTGAAGGGAAAGATGTAACTCTGTGAGATGAATTAACAGAACACAGAGCAGTTTCTCAGAAAGCTTCTTTCCAGTTTTGAACGGAAGATATTTCCTTTTTCACCATAGCCCTCTATGGGCTTCCAAATATCCCTTTGCCAAGTCCACAAGAACAGCCTTAGCGAAAGGCTTCTTGAAGGGAAAGATGTAACTCTGTGAGATGAATTAACAGAACACAGAGCAGTTTCTCAGAAAGCTTCTTTCCAGTTTTGAACGGAAGATATTTCCTTTTTCACCATAGCCCTCTATGGGCTTCCAAATATCCCTTTGCCAATTCCACAAGAACAGCCTTAGCGAAAGGCTTCTTGAAGGGAAAGATGTAACTCTGTGAGATGAATTAACAGAACACAGAGCAGTTTCTCAGCAAGCTTCTTTCCAGTTTTGAACGGAAGATATTTCCTTTTTCACCATAGCCCTCTATGGGCTTCCAAATATCCCTTTGCCAATTCCACAAGAACAGCCTTAGCGAAAGGCTTCTTGAAGGGAAAGATGTAACTCTGTGAGATGAATTAACAGAACACAGGGCAGTTTCTCAGAAAGATTCTTTCCAGTTTTGAACGGAAGATATTTCCTTTTTCACCATAGCCCTCTATGGGCTTCCAAATATCCCTTTGCCAATTCCACAAGAACAGCCTTAGCGAAAGGCTTCTTGAAGGGAAAGATGTAACTCTGTGAGATGAATTAACAGAACACAGAGCAGTTTCTCAGAAAGCTTCTTTCCAGTTTTGAACGGAAGATATTTCCTTTTTCACCATAGCCCTCTATGGGCTTCCAAATATCCCTTTGCCAATTCCACAAGAACAGCCTTAGCGAAAGGCTTCTTGAAGGGAAAGATGTAACTCTGTGAGATGAATTAACAGAACACAGAGCAGTTTCTCAGAAAGCTTCTTTCCAGTTTTGAACGGAAGATATTTCCTTTTTCACCATAGCCCTCTATGGGCTTCCAAATATCCCTTTGCCAATTCCACAAGAACAGCCTTAGCGAAAGGCTTCTTGAAGGGAAAGATGTAACTCTGTGAGATGAATTAACAGAACACAGAGCAGTTTCTCAGAAAGCTTCTTTCCAGTTTTGAACGGAAGATATTTCCTTTTTCACCAGAGCCCTCTATGGGCTTCCAAATATCCCTTTGCCAATTCCACAAGAACAGCCTTAGCGAAAGGCTTCTTGAAGGGAAAGATGTAACTCTGTGAGATGAATTAACAGAACACAGAGCAGTTTCTCAGAAAGCTTCTTTCCAGTTTTGAACGGAAGATATTTCCTTTTTCACCAGAGCCCTCTATGGGCTTCCAAATATCCCTTTGCCAATTCCACAAGAACAGCCTTAGCGAAAGGCTTCTTGAAGGGAAAGATGTAACTCTGTGAGATGAATTAACAGAACACAGAGCAGTTTCTCAGAAAGCTTCTTTCCAGTTTTGAACGGAAGATATTTCCTTTTTCACCATAGCCCTCTATGGGCTTCCAAATATCCCTTTGCCAATTCCACAAGAACAGCCTTAGCGAAAGGCTTCTTGAAGGGAAAGATGTAACTCTGTGAGATGAATTAACAGAACACAGAGCAGTTTCTCAGAAAGCTTCTTTCCAGTTTTGAACGGAAGATATTTCCTTTTTCACCATAGCCCTCTATGGGCTTCCAAATATCCCTTTGCCAATTCCACAAGAACAGCCTTAGCGAACGGCTTCTTGAAGGGAAAGATGTAACTCTGTGAGATGAATTAACAGAACACAGAGCAGTTTCTCAGAAAGCTTCTTTCCAGTTTTGAACGGAAGATATTTCCTTTTTCACCATAGCCCTCTATGGGCTTCCAAATATCCCTTTGCCAATTCCACAAGAACAGCCTTAGCGAAAGGCTTCTTGAAGGGAAAGATGTAACTCTGTGAGATGAATTAACAGAACACAGAGCAGTTTCTCAGAAAGCTTCTTTCCAGTTTTGAACGGAAGATATTTCCTTTTTCACCATAGCCCTCTATGGGCTTCCAAATATCCCTTTGCCAACTCCACAAGAACAGCCTTAGCGAAAGGCTTCTTGAAGGGAAAGATGTAACTCTGTGAGATGAATTAACAGAACACAGAGCAGTTTCTCAGCAAGCTTCTTTCCAGTTTTGAACGGAAGATATTTCCTTTTTCACCATAGCCCTCTATGGGCTTCCAAATATCCCTTTGCCAATTCCACAAGAACAGCCTTAGCGAAAGGCTTCTTGAAGGGAAAGATGTAACTCTGTGAGATGAATTAACAGAACACAGAGCAGTTTCTCAGAAAGCTTCTTTCCAGTTTTGAACGGAAGATATTTCCTTTTTCACCATAGCCCTCTATGGGCTTCCAAATATCCCTTTGCCAATTCCACAAGAACAGCCTTAGCGAAAGGCTTCTTGAAGGGAAAGATGTAACTCTGTGAGATGAATTAACAGAACACAGAGCAGTTTCTCAGAAAGCTTCTTTCCAGTTTTGAACGGAAGATATTTCCTTTTTCACCATAGCCCTCTATGGGCTTCCAAATATCCCTTTGCCAATTCCACAAGAACAGCCTTAGCGAAAGGCTTCTTGAAGGGAAAGATGTAACTCTGTGAGATGAATTAACAGAACACAGAGCAGTTTCTCAGAAAGCTTCTTTCCAGTTTTGAACGGAAGATATTTCCTTTTTCACCAGAGCCCTCTATGGGCTTCCAAATATCCCTTTGCCAATTCCACAAGAACAGCCTTAGCGAAAGGCTTCTTGAAGGGAAAGATGTAACTCTGTGAGATGAATTAACAGAACACAGAGCAGTTTCTCAGAAAGCTTCTTTCCAGTTTTGAACGGAAGATATTTCCTTTTTCACCATAGCCCTCTATGGGCTTCCAAATATCCCTTTGCCAATTCCACAAGAACAGCCTTAGCGAAAGGCTTCTTGAAGGGAAAGATGTAACTCTGTGAGATGAATTAACAGAACACAGAGCAGTTTCTCAGAAAGCTTCTTTCCAGTTTTGAACGGAAGATATTTCCTTTTTCACCATAGCCCTCTATGGGCTTCCAAATATCCCTTTGCCAATTCCACAAGAACAGCCTTAGCGAAAGGCTTCTTGAAGGGAAAGATGTAACTCTGTGAGATGAATTAACAGAACACAGAGCAGTTTCTCAGAAAGCTTCTTTCCAGTTTTGAACGGAAGATATTTCCTTTTTCACCATAGCCCTCTATGGGCTTCCAAATATCCCTTTGCCAATTCCACAAGAACAGCCTTAGCGAAAGGCTTCTTGAAGGGAAAGATGTAACTCTGTGAGATGAATTAACAGAACACAGAGCAGTTTCTCAGAAAGCTTCTTTCCAGTTTTGAACGGAAGATATTTCCTTTTTCACCAGAGCCCTCTATGGGCTTCCAAATATCCCTTTGCCAATTCCACAAGAACAGCCTTAGCGAAAGGCTTCTTGAAGGGAAAGATGTAACTCTGTGAGATGAATTAACAGAACACAGAGCAGTTTCTCAGAAAGCTTCTTTCCAGTTTTGAACGGAAGATATTTCCTTTTTCACCAGAGCCCTCTATGGGCTTCCAAATATCCCTTTGCCAATTCCACAAGAACAGGCTTAGCGAAAGGCTTCTTGAAGGGAAAGATGTAACTCTGTGAGATGAATTAACAGAACACAGAGCAGTTTCTCAGAAAGCTTCTTTCCAGTTTTGAACGGAAGATATTTCCTTTTTCACCATAGCCCTCTATGGGCTTCCAAATATCCCTTTGCCAATTCCACAAGAACAGCCTTAGCGAAAGGCTTCTTGAAGGGAAAGATGTAACTCTGTGAGATGAATTAACAGAACACAGAGCAGTTTCTCAGAAAGCTTCTTTCCAGTTTTGAACGGAAGATATTTCCTTTTTCACCGTAGCCCTCTATGGGCTTCCAAATATCCCTTTGCCAATTCCACAAGAACAGCCTTAGCGAAAGGCTTCTTGAAGGGAAAGATGTAACTCTGTGAGATGAATTAACAGAACACAGAGCAGTTTCTCAGAAAGCTTCTTTCCAGTTTTGAACGGAAGATATTTCCTTTTTCACCATAGCCCTCTATGGGCTTCCAAATATCCCTTTGCCAATTCCACAAGAACAGCCTTAGCGAAAGGCTTCTTGAAGGGAAAGATGTAACTCTGTGAGATGAATTCACAGAACACAGAGCAGTTTCTCAGAAAGCTTCTTTCCAGTTTTGAACGGAAGATATTTCCTTTTTCACCATAGCCCTCTATGGGCTTCCAAATATCCCTTTGCCAATTCCACAAGAACAGCCTTAGCGAAAGGCTTCTTGAAGGGAAAGATGTAACTCTGTGAGATGAATTAACAGAACACAGAGCAGTTTCTCAGAAAGCTTCTTTCCAGTTTTGAACGGAAGATATTTCCTTTTTCACCATAGCCCTCTATGGGCTTCCAAATATCCCTTTGCCAATTCCACAAGAACAGCCTTAGCGAAAGGCTTCTTGAAGGGAAAGATGTAACTCTGTGAGATGAATTAACAGAACACAGAGCAGTTTCTCAGAAAGCTTCTTTCCAGTTTTGAACGGAAGATATTTCCTTTTTCACCATAGCCCTCTTTGGGCTTCCAAATATCCCTTTGCCAAGTCCACAAGAACAGCCTTAGCGAAAGGCTTCTTGAAGGGAAAGATGTAACTCTGTGAGATGAATTAACAGAACACAGAGCAGTTTCTCAGAAAGCTTCTTTCCAGTTTTGAACGGAAGATATTTCCTTTTTCACCATAGCCCTCTATGGGCTTCCAAATATCCCTTTGCCAATTCCACAAGAACAGCCTTAGCGAAAGGCTTCTTGAAGGGAAAGATGTAACTCTGTGAGATGAATTAACAGAACACAGAGCAGTTTCTCAGCAAGCTTCTTTCCAGTTTTGAACGGAAGATATTTCCTTTTTCACCATAGCCCTCTATGGGCTTCCAAATATCCCTTTGCCAATTCCACAAGAACAGCCTTAGCGAAAGGCTTCTTGAAGGGAAAGATGTAACTCTGTGAGATGAATTAACAGAACACAGGGCAGTTTCTCAGAAAGCTTCTTTCCAGTTTTGAACGGAAGATATTTCCTTTTTCACCATAGCCCTCTATGGGCTTCCAAATATCCCTTTGCCAATTCCACAAGAACAGCCTTAGCGAAAGGCTTCTTGAAGGGAAAGATGTAACTCTGTGAGATGAATTAACAGAACACAGAGCAGTTTCTCAGAAAGCTTCTTTCCAGTTTTGAACGGAAGATATTTCCTTTTTCACCATAGCTCTCTAAGGGCTTCCAAATATCCCTTTGCCAATTCCACAAGAACAGCCTTAGCGAAAGGCTTCTTGAAGGGAAAGATGTAACTCTGTGAGATGAATTAACAGAACACAGAGCAGTTTCTCAGAAAGCTTCTTTCCAGTTTTGAACGGAAGATATTTCCTTTTTCACCATAGCCCTCTATGGGCTTCCAAATATCCCTTTGCCAATTCCACAAGAACAGCCTTAGCGAAAGGCTTCTTGAAGGGAAAGATGTAACTCTGTGAGATGAATTAACAGAACACAGAGCAGTTTCTCAGAAAGCTTCTTTCCAGTTTTGAACGGAAGATATTTCCTTTTTCACCATAGCCCTCTATGGGCTTCCAAATATCCCTTTGCCAATTCCACAAGAACAGCCTTAGCGAAAGGCTTCTTGAAGGGAAAGATGTAACTCTGTGAGATGAATTAACAGAACACAGAGCAGTTTCTCAGAAAGCTTCTTTCCAGTTTTGAACGGAAGATATTTCCTTTTTCACCATAGCCCTCTATGGGCTTCCAAATATCCCTTTGCCAATTCCACAAGAACAGCCTTAGCGAAAGGCTTCTTGAAGGGAAAGATGTAACTCTGTGAGATGAATTAACAGAACACAGAGCAGTTTCTCAGAAAGCTTCTTTCCAGTTTTGAACGGAAGATATTTCCTTTTTCACCATAGCCCTCTATGGGCTTCCAAATATCCCTTTGCCAATTCCACAAGAACAGCCTTAGCGAAAGGCTTCTTGAAGGGAAAGATGTAACTCTGTGAGATGAATTAACAGAACACAGAGCAGTTTCTCAGAAAGCTTCTTTCCAGTTTTGAACGGAAGATATTTCCTTTTTCACCAGAGCCCTCTATGGGCTTCCAAATATCCCTTTGCCAATTCCACAAGAACAGCCTTAGCGAAAGGCTTCTTGAAGGGAAAGATGTAACTCTGTGAGATGAATTAACAGAACACAGAGCAGTTTCTCAGAAAGCTTCTTTCCAGTTTTGAACGGAAGATATTTCCTTTTTCACCAGAGCCCTCTATGGGCTTCCAAATATCCCTTTGCCAATTCCACAAGAACAGCCTTAGCGAAAGGCTTCTTGAAGGGAAAGATGTAACTCTGTGAGATGAATTAACAGAACACAGAGCAGTTTCTCAGAAAGCTTCTTTCCAGTTTTGAACGGAAGATATTTCCTTTTTCACCATAGCCCTCTATGGGCTTCCAAATATCCCTTTGCCAATTCCACAAGAACAGCCTTAGCGAAAGGCTTCTTGAAGGGAAAGATGTAACTCTGTGAGATGAATTAACAGAACACAGAGCAGTTTCTCAGAAAGCTTCTTTCCAGTTTTGAACGGAAGATATTTCCTTTTTCACCGTAGCCCTCTATGGGCTTCCAAATATCCCTTTGCCAATTCCACAAGAACAGCCTTAGCGAAAGGCTTCTTGAAGGGAAAGATGTAACTCTGTGAGATGAATTAACAGAACACAGAGCAGTTTCTCAGAAAGCTTCTTTCCAGTTTTGAACGGAAGATATTTCCTTTTTCACCATAGCCCTCTATGGGCTTCCAAATATCCCTTTGCCAATTCCACAAGAACAGCCTTAGCGAAAGGCTTCTTGAAGGGAAAGATGTAACTCTGTGAGATGAATTAACAGAACACAGAGCAGTTTCTCAGAAAGCTTCTTTCCAGTTTTGAACGGAAGATATTTCCTTTTTCACCGTAGCCCTCTATGGGCTTCCAAATATCCCTTTGCCAATTCCACAAGAACAGCCTTAGCGAAAGGCTTCTTGAAGGGAAAGATGTAACTCTGTGAGATGAATTAACAGAACACAGAGCAGTTTCTCAGAAAGCTTCTTTCCAGTTTTGAACGGAAGATATTTCCTTTTTCACCATAGCCCTCTATGGGCTTCCAAATATCCCTTTGCCAATTCCACAAGAACAGCCTTAGCGAAAGGCTTCTTGAAGGGAAAGATGTAACTCTGTGAGATGAATTAACAGAACACAGAGCAGTTTCTCAGAAAGCTTCTTTCCAGTTTTGAACGGAAGATATTTCCTTTTTCACCATTGCCCTCTATGGGCTTCCAAATATCCCTTTGCCAATTCCACAAGAACAGCCTTAGCGAAAGGCTTCTTGAAGGGAAAGATGTAACTCTGTGAGATGAATTAACAGAACACAGGGCAGTTTCTCAGAAAGCTTCTTTCCAGTTTTGAACGGAAGATATTTCCTTTTTCACCATAGCCCTCTATGGGCTTCCAAATATCCCTTTGCCAATTCCACAAGAACAGCCTTAGCGAAAGGCTTCTTGAAGGGAAAGATGTAACTCTGTGAGATGAATTAACAGAACACAGAGCAGTTTCTCAGAAAGCTTCTTTCCAGTTTTGAACGGAAGATATTTCCTTTTTCACCATAGCCCTCTATGGGCTTCCAAATATCCCTTTGCCAATTCCACAAGAACAGCCTTAGCGAAAGGCTTCTTGAAGGGAAAGATGTAACTCTGTGAGATGAATTAACAGAACACAGAGCAGTTTCTCAGAAAGCTTCTTTCCAGTTTTGAACGGAAGATATTTCCTTTTTCACCATAGCCCTCTATGGGCTTCCAAATATCCCTTTGCCAATTCCACAAGAACAGCCTTAGCGAAAGGCTTCTTGAAGGGAAAGATGTAACTCTGTGAGATGAATTAACAGAACACAGAGCAGTTTCTCAGAAAGCTTCTTTCCAGTTTTGAACGGAAGATATTTCCTTTTTCACCATAGCCCTCTATGGGCTTCCAAATATCCCTTTGCCAATTCCACAAGAACAGCCTTAGCGAAAGGCTTCTTGAAGGGAAAGATGTAACTCTGTGAGATGAATTAACAGAACACAGAGCAGTTTCTCAGAAAGCTTCTTTCCAGTTTTGAACGGAAGATATTTCCTTTTTCACCATAGCCCTCTATGGGCTTCCAAATATCCCTTTGCCAATTCCACAAGAACAGCCTTAGCGAAAGGCTTCTTGAAGGGAAAGATGTAACTCTGTGAGATGAATTAACAGAACACAGAGCAGTTTCTCAGAAAGCTTCTTTCCAGTTTTGAACGGAAGATATTTCCTTTTTCACCATAGCCCTCTATGGGCTTCCAAATATCCCTTTGCCAATTCCACAAGAACAGCCTTAGCGAAAGGCTTCTTGAAGGGAAAGATGTAACTCTGTGAGATGAATTAACAGAACACAGGGCAGTTTCTCAGAAAGCTTCTTTCCAGTTTTGAACGGAAGATATTTCCTTTTTCACCATAGCCCTCTATGGGCTTCCAAATATCCCTTTGCCAATTCCACAAGAACAGCCTTAGCGAAAGGCTTCTTGAAGGGAAAGATGTAACTCTGTGAGATGAATTAACAGAACACAGAGCAGTTTCTCAGAAAGCTTCTTTCCAGTTTTGAACGGAAGATATTTCCTTTTTCACCATAGCCCTCTATGGGCTTCCAAATATCCCTTTGCCAATTCCACAAGAACAGCCTTAGCGAAAGGCTTCTTGAAGGGAAAGATGTAACTCTGTGAGATGAATTAACAGAACACAGAGCAGTTTCTCAGAAAGCTTCTTTCCAGTTTTGAACGGAAGATATTTCCTTTTTCACCATAGCCCTCTATGGGCTTCCAAATATCCCTTTGCCAATTCCACAAGAACAGCCTTAGCGAATGGCTTCTTGAAGGGAAAGATGTAACTCTGTGAGATGAATTAACAGAACACAGAGCAGTTTCTCAGAAAGCTTCTTTCCAGTTTTGAACGGAAGATATTTCCTTTTTCACCAGAGCCCTCTATGGGCTTCCAAATATCCCTTTGCCAATTCCACAAGAACAGCCTTAGCGAAAGGCTTCTTGAAGGGAAAGATGTAACTCTGTGAGATGAATTAACAGAACACAGAGCAGTTTCTCAGCAAGCTTCTTTCCAGTTTTGAACGGAAGATATTTCCTTTTTCACCATAGCCCTCTATGGGCTTCCAAATATCCCTTTGCCAATTCCACAAGAACTGCCTTAGCGAAAGGCTTCTTGAAGGGAGAGATGTAACTCTGTGAGATGAATTAACAGAACACAGAGCAGTTTCTCAGAAAGCTTCTTTCCAGTTTTGAACGGAAGACATTTCCTTTTACACCATAGCCCTCTATGGGCTTCCAAATATCCCTTTGCCAATTCCACAAGAACAGCCTTAGCGAAAGGCTTCTTGAAGGGAAAGATGTAACTCTGTGAGATGAATTAACAGAACACAGAGCAGTTTCTCAGAAAGCTTCTTTCCAGTTTTGAACGGAAGATATTTCCTTTTTCACCATAGCCCTCTATGGGCTTCCAAATATCCCTTTGCCAATTCCACAAGAACAGCCTTAGCGAACGGCTTCTTGAAGGGAAAGATGTAACTCTGTGAGATGAATTAACAGAACACAGAGCAGTTTCTCAGAAAGCTTCTTTCCAGTTTTGAACGGAAGATATTTCCTTTTTCACCATAGCCCTCTATGGGCTTCCAAATATCCCTTTGCCAATTCCACAAGAACAGCCTTAGCGAAAGGCTTCTTGAAGGGAAAGATGTAACTCTGTGAGATGAATTAACAGAACACAGAGCAGTTTCTCAGAAAGCTTCTTTCCAGTTTTGAACGGAAGATATTTCCTTTTTCACCATAGCCCTCTATGGGCTTCCAAATATCCCTTTGCCAACTCCACAAGAACAGCCTTAGCGAAAGGCTTCTTGAAGGGAAAGATGTAACTCTGTGAGATGAATTAACAGAACACAGAGCAGTTTCTCAGCAAGCTTCTTTCCAGTTTTGAACGGAAGATATTTCCTTTTTCACCATAGCCCTCTATGGGCTTCCAAATATCCCTTTGCCAACTCCACAAGAACAGCCTTAGCGAAAGGCTTCTTGAAGGGAAAGATGTAACTCTGTGAGATGAATTAACAGAACACAGAGCAGTTTCTCAGAAAGCTTCTTTCCAGTTTTGAACGGAAGATATTTCCTTTTTCACCATAGCCCTCTATGGGCTTCCAAATATCCCTTTGCCAATTCCACAAGAACAGCCTTAGCGAAAGGCTTCTTGAAGGGAAAGATGTAACTCTGTGAGATGAATTAACAGAACACAGAGCAGTTTCTCAGAAAGCTTCTTTCCAGTTTTGAACGGAAGATATTTCCTTTTTCACCATAGCCCTCTATGGGCTTCCAAATATCCCTTTGCCAATTCCACAAGAACAGCCTTAGCGAAAGGCTTCTTGAAGGGAAAGATGTAACTCTGTGAGATGAATTAACAGAACACAGAGCAGTTTCTCAGAAAGCTTCTTTCCAGTTTTGAACGGAAGATATTTCCTTTTTCACCAGAGCCCTCTATGGGCTTCCAAATATCCCTTTGCCAATTCCACAAGAACAGCCTTAGCGAAAGGCTTCTTGAAGGGAAAGATGTAACTCTGTGAGATGAATTAACAGAACACAGAGCAGTTTCTCAGAAAGCTTCTTTCCAGTTTTGAACGGAAGATATTTCCTTTTTCACCATAGCCCTCTATGGGCTTCCAAATATCCCTTTGCCAATTCCACAAGAACAGCCTTAGCGAAAGGCTTCTTGAAGGGAAAGATGTAACTCTGTGAGATGAATTAACAGAACACAGAGCAGTTTCTCAGAAAGCTTCTTTCCAGTTTTGAACGGAAGATATTTCCTTTTTCACCATAGCCCTCTATGGGCTTCCAAATATCCCTTTGCCAATTCCACAAGAACAGCCTTAGCGAAAGGCTTCTTGAAGGGAAAGATGTAACTCTGTGAGATGAATTAACAGAACACAGAGCAGTTTCTCAGAAAGCTTCTTTCCAGTTTTGAACGGAAGATATTTCCTTTTTCACCATAGCCCTCTATGGGCTTCCAAATATCCCTTTGCCAATTCCACAAGAACAGCCTTAGCGAAAGGCTTCTTGAAGGGAAAGATGTAACTCTGTGAGATGAATTAACAGAACACAGAGCAGTTTCTCAGAAAGCTTCTTTCCAGTTTTGAACGGAAGATATTTCCTTTTTCACCAGAGCCCTCTATGGGCTTCCAAATATCCCTTTGCCAATTCCACAAGAACAGCCTTAGCGAAAGGCTTCTTGAAGGGAAAGATGTAACTCTGTGAGATGAATTAACAGAACACAGAGCAGTTTCTCAGAAAGCTTCTTTCCAGTTTTGAACGGAAGATATTTCCTTTTTCACCAGAGCCCTCTATGGGCTTCCAAATATCCCTTTGCCAATTCCACAAGAACAGGCTTAGCGAAAGGCTTCTTGAAGGGAAAGATGTAACTCTGTGAGATGAATTAACAGAACACAGAGCAGTTTCTCAGAAAGCTTCTTTCCAGTTTTGAACGGAAGATATTTCCTTTTTCACCATAGCCCTCTATGGGCTTCCAAATATCCCTTTGCCAATTCCACAAGAACAGCCTTAGCGAAAGGCTTCTTGAAGGGAAAGATGTAACTCTGTGAGATGAATTAACAGAACACAGAGCAGTTTCTCAGAAAGCTTCTTTCCAGTTTTGAACGGAAGATATTTCCTTTTTCACCGTAGCCCTCTATGGGCTTCCAAATATCCCTTTGCCAATTCCACAAGAACAGCCTTAGCGAAAGGCTTCTTGAAGGGAAAGATGTAACTCTGTGAGATGAATTAACAGAACACAGAGCAGTTTCTCAGAAAGCTTCTTTCCAGTTTTGAACGGAAGATATTTCCTTTTTCACCATAGCCCTCTATGGGCTTCCAAATATCCCTTTGCCAATTCCACAAGAACAGCCTTAGCGAAAGGCTTCTTGAAGGGAAAGATGTAACTCTGTGAGATGAATTCACAGAACACAGAGCAGTTTCTCAGAAAGCTTCTTTCCAGTTTTGAACGGAAGATATTTCCTTTTTCACCATAGCCCTCTATGGGCTTCCAAATATCCCTTTGCCAATTCCACAAGAACAGCCTTAGCGAAAGGCTTCTTGAAGGGAAAGATGTAACTCTGTGAGATGAATTAACAGAACACAGAGCAGTTTCTCAGAAAGCTTCTTTCCAGTTTTGAACGGAAGATATTTCCTTTTTCACCATAGCCCTCTATGGGCTTCCAAATATCCCTTTGCCAATTCCACAAGAACAGCCTTAGCGAAAGGCTTCTTGAAGGGAAAGATGTAACTCTGTGAGATGAATTAACAGAACACAGAGCAGTTTCTCAGAAAGCTTCTTTCCAGTTTTGAACGGAAGATATTTCCTTTTTCACCATAGCCCTCTTTGGGCTTCCAAATATCCCTTTGCCAAGTCCACAAGAACAGCCTTAGCGAAAGGCTTCTTGAAGGGAAAGATGTAACTCTGTGAGATGAATTAACAGAACACAGAGCAGTTTCTCAGAAAGCTTCTTTCCAGTTTTGAACGGAAGATATTTCCTTTTTCACCATAGCCCTCTATGGGCTTCCAAATATCCCTTTGCCAATTCCACAAGAACAGCCTTAGCGAAAGGCTTCTTGAAGGGAAAGATGTAACTCTGTGAGATGAATTAACAGAACACAGAGCAGTTTCTCAGCAAGCTTCTTTCCAGTTTTGAACGGAAGATATTTCCTTTTTCACCATAGCCCTCTATGGGCTTCCAAATATCCCTTTGCCAATTCCACAAGAACAGCCTTAGCGAAAGGCTTCTTGAAGGGAAAGATGTAACTCTGTGAGATGAATTAACAGAACACAGGGCAGTTTCTCAGAAAGCTTCTTTCCAGTTTTGAACGGAAGATATTTCCTTTTTCACCATAGCCCTCTATGGGCTTCCAAATATCCCTTTGCCAATTCCACAAGAACAGCCTTAGCGAAAGGCTTCTTGAAGGGAAAGATGTAACTCTGTGAGATGAATTAACAGAACACAGAGCAGTTTCTCAGAAAGCTTCTTTCCAGTTTTGAACGGAAGATATTTCCTTTTTCAACCATAGCTCTCTAAGGGCTTCCAAATATCCCTTTGCCAATTCCACAAGAACAGCCTTAGCGAAAGGCTTCTTGAAGGGAAAGATGTAACTCTGTGAGATGAATTAACAGAACACAGAGCAGTTTCTCAGAAAGCTTCTTTCCAGTTTTGAACGGAAGATATTTCCTTTTTCACCATAGCCCTCTATGGCTTCCAAATATCCCTTTGCCAATTCCACAAGAACAGCCTTAGCGAAAGGCTTCTTGAAGGGAAAGATGTAACTCTGTGAGATGAATTAACAGAACACAGAGCAGTTTCTCAGAAAGCTTCTTTCCAGTTTTGAACGGAAGATATTTCCTTTTTCACCATAGCCCTCTATGGGCTTCCAAATATCCCTTTGCCAATTCCACAAGAACAGCCTTAGCGAAAGGCTTCTTGAAGGGAAAGATGTAACTCTGTGAGATGAATTAACAGAACACAGAGCAGTTTCTCAGAAAGCTTCTTTCCAGTTTTGAACGGAAGATATTTCCTTTTTCACCATAGCCCTCTATGGGCTTCCAAATATCCCTTTGCCAATTCCACAAGAACAGCCTTAGCGAAAGGCTTCTTGAAGGGAAAGATGTAACTCTGTGAGATGAATTAACAGAACACAGAGCAGTTTCTCAGAAAGCTTCTTTCCAGTTTTGAACGGAAGATATTTCCTTTTTCACCATAGCCCTCTATGGGCTTCCAAATATCCCTTTGCCAATTCCACAAGAACAGCCTTAGCGAAAGGCTTCTTGAAGGGAAAGATGTAACTCTGTGAGATGAATTAACAGAACACAGAGCAGTTTCTCAGAAAGCTTCTTTCCAGTTTTGAACGGAAGATATTTCCTTTTTCACCAGAGCCCTCTATGGGCTTCCAAATATCCCTTTGCCAATTCCACAAGAACAGCCTTAGCGAAAGGCTTCTTGAAGGGAAAGATGTAACTCTGTGAGATGAATTAACAGAACACAGAGCAGTTTCTCAGAAAGCTTCTTTCCAGTTTTGAACGGAAGATATTTCCTTTTTCACCAGAGCCCTCTATGGGCTTCCAAATATCCCTTTGCCAATTCCACAAGAACAGCCTTAGCGAAAGGCTTCTTGAAGGGAAAGATGTAACTCTGTGAGATGAATTAACAGAACACAGAGCAGTTTCTCAGAAAGCTTCTTTCCAGTTTTGAACGGAAGATATTTCCTTTTTCACCATAGCCCTCTATGGGCTTCCAAATATCCCTTTGCCAATTCCACAAGAACAGCCTTAGCGAAAGGCTTCTTGAAGGGAAAGATGTAACTCTGTGAGATGAATTAACAGAACACAGAGCAGTTTCTCAGAAAGCTTCTTTCCAGTTTTGAACGGAAGATATTTCCTTTTTCACCGTAGCCCTCTATGGGCTTCCAAATATCCCTTTGCCAATTCCACAAGAACAGCCTTAGCGAAAGGCTTCTTGAAGGGAAAGATGTAACTCTGTGAGATGAATTAACAGAACACAGAGCAGTTTCTCAGAAAGCTTCTTTCCAGTTTTGAACGGAAGATATTTCCTTTTTCACCATAGCCCTCTATGGGCTTCCAAATATCCCTTTGCCAATTCCACAAGAACAGCCTTAGCGAAAGGCTTCTTGAAGGGAAAGATGTAACTCTGTGAGATGAATTAACAGAACACAGAGCAGTTTCTCAGAAAGCTTCTTTCCAGTTTTGAACGGAAGATATTTCCTTTTTCACCGTAGCCCTCTATGGGCTTCCAAATATCCCTTTGCCAATTCCACAAGAACAGCCTTAGCGAAAGGCTTCTTGAAGGGAAAGATGTAACTCTGTGAGATGAATTAACAGAACACAGAGCAGTTTCTCAGAAAGCTTCTTTCCAGTTTTGAACGGAAGATATTTCCTTTTTCACCATAGCCCTCTATGGGCTTCCAAATATCCCTTTGCCAATTCCACAAGAACAGCCTTAGCGAAAGGCTTCTTGAAGGGAAAGATGTAACTCTGTGAGATGAATTAACAGAACACAGAGCAGTTTCTCAGAAAGCTTCTTTCCAGTTTTGAACGGAAGATATTTCCTTTTTCACCATTGCCCTCTATGGGCTTCCAAATATCCCTTTGCCAATTCCACAAGAACAGCCTTAGCGAAAGGCTTCTTGAAGGGAAAGATGTAACTCTGTGAGATGAATTAACAGAACACAGGGCAGTTTCTCAGAAAGCTTCTTTCCAGTTTTGAACGGAAGATATTTCCTTTTTCACCATAGCCCTCTATGGGCTTCCAAATATCCCTTTGCCAATTCCACAAGAACAGCCTTAGCGAAAGGCTTCTTGAAGGGAAAGATGTAACTCTGTGAGATGAATTAACAGAACACAGAGCAGTTTCTCAGAAAGCTTCTTTCCAGTTTTGAACGGAAGATATTTCCTTTTTCACCATAGCCCTCTATGGGCTTCCAAATATCCCTTTGCCAATTCCACAAGAACAGCCTTAGCGAAAGGCTTCTTGAAGGGAAAGATGTAACTCTGTGAGATGAATTAACAGAACACAGAGCAGTTTCTCAGAAAGCTTCTTTCCAGTTTTGAACGGAAGATATTTCCTTTTTCACCATAGCCCTCTATGGGCTTCCAAATATCCCTTTGCCAATTCCACAAGAACAGCCTTAGCGAAAGGCTTCTTGAAGGGAAAGATGTAACTCTGTGAGATGAATTAACAGAACACAGAGCAGTTTCTCAGAAAGCTTCTTTCCAGTTTTGAACGGAAGATATTTCCTTTTTCACCATAGCCCTCTATGGGCTTCCAAATATCCCTTTGCCAATTCCACAAGAACAGCCTTAGCGAAAGGCTTCTTGAAGGGAAAGATGTAACTCTGTGAGATGAATTAACAGAACACAGAGCAGTTTCTCAGAAAGCTTCTTTCCAGTTTTGAACGGAAGATATTTCCTTTTTCACCATAGCCCTCTATGGGCTTCCAAATATCCCTTTGCCAATTCCACAAGAACAGCCTTAGCGAAAGGCTTCTTGAAGGGAAAGATGTAACTCTGTGAGATGAATTAACAGAACACAGAGCAGTTTCTCAGAAAGCTTCTTTCCAGTTTTGAACGGAAGATATTTCCTTTTTCACCATAGCCCTCTATGGGCTTCCAAATATCCCTTTGCCAATTCCACAAGAACAGCCTTAGCGAAAGGCTTCTTGAAGGGAAAGATGTAACTCTGTGAGATGAATTAACAGAACACAGGGCAGTTTCTCAGAAAGCTTCT
>NW_027328145.1:0-55632 GCF_047675955.1 Chlorocebus sabaeus | reverse complement strand
CTGGTCTGGTTTGAACCGGTTTGAGCAGGTCTGGTCTAGTTTGAGAAGGTGAAAACCGGTTTGAGCCGGTCTGGTCCCGTTATAGTCCGGTTTGAGCCGGTTAAAACCGGTTTCAGCTGGTCTGGTTTGTTTTGAGCAGGTCTGATCCGGTTTGAGCCTCTCAAAACCTGTTGGAACCGGTCGGGGCCGGTTTGAGTCCGGTTTGAGCCGGTCCAAACCGGTTCGAGCCCGTGTGGCCTGGTTTGACCCGGTCAAAACACGTATGAGTCCGGATTGAGCCTGTGAAAGCCGGTTTGAGATGTTCTGATCTGGTTTCAGCCAGTTTGAGCTGGTCTGGTGTGGCTTGAGCCAGTTTTAGCCGGTCTCTTCCTGTTTGAGTCCGGTTTAGCAGTTCAAAACCGTTTTGAGACCGTCTAGTCCGCTTTGAGTCTGGTTTCAGCCGATCAAAACCGGTGTGAGCCGGTCTGGTCCGGTTTGAGTCCGGTTTGACCCAGTCAAAACAGGTTTGAGCCGATCTGGTCCGGTTTGAGTCCGGTTTGAGCCGGTCAAAACTGGTTGGAGCCCGTCTGGCCTGTTTTGATCTGGTCAAAACCCGTTTGACACTGGTTTGAGCCGGTCAAAACTGGTTTGAACCGTTCTGGTCCGGTTTGATATGGTTTGGGCCTGTCTGGTCTGGTTTGAGCCGGTTCAAATCGGTTTTAGCTGGTCTGGTCCGGTTTGAGTCTGGTTTGAGCCGTTCAAAACCAGGTAGACCCGGTCTGGTCCGTAATGAGACGGTTAAAACCGGTTTGAGCCAGTCTAAGAGCAGGTAGGCTGCGGTTTGATACGGTTGGAGCCGGTCAAAACACGTTTGAGTCCGTTTTGAGCCGGTCTGGTTCGTTCTGGTTTGAGCCGGTCAAAACCTGTTTGAGCCAGTCTGCTCCAGTTTGAGTCCGGTTTGAGCAAGTCAAAACAGGTTTGAGCCGGTCTGGTCCGGTTTGAGTCCGGTTTGAGTCCGGTTTGTTCCGGTCTGGTCCAGTTTGAGCCGGTGAAAACCGGTTTGAGACCGTCTCATCCGGTTTGAGCTGGTCAAAACTGGTTTGAGCCAGTCTAATACGGTCAAAACATGTTTGAGCCGGTCTGCTCGGATTTGAGTCCGCTTTGAGGCGGTAAAACCCGGTTTCAGTCCGGTTTGAGCCGGTCTTTTCCGTTCCGGTTTGAGTCCGGTTTAAGCCGATCAAAACCGGTTTGAGCCGGTCTGATTCGGTTTGAGACGGTCAAAAGCGGTTTGAGTCGGGCTAATACGGTCAAAATAGGTTTGAGAGGGTCTGGTCCGGTTTGAGTCTGGTTTCAGCTGTTCAAAACCGGTTTGAGCCAGTCTGGTCTGGTTTGAACCGGTTTGAGCCTGTCTGGTCTGGTTTGAGAAGGGGAAAAACGGTATGAGCCGGTCTGGTCCCGTTATAGTCCGGTTTGAACCGGTTAAAACTGGTTTCAGCTGGTCTGGTTTGTTTTGAGCAGGTCTAGTCCGGTTTGAGCCTGTCAAAACTGGTTGGAAACGGTCGTGGCCGGTTTGAGCCCGTTTGAGCTGGTCTGGTCTAGTTTTAGCCGGTTTG
The DNA here is from genome assembly GCF_047675955.1 of Chlorocebus sabaeus. Classification (NCBI taxonomy): domain Eukaryota; kingdom Metazoa; phylum Chordata; class Mammalia; order Primates; family Cercopithecidae; genus Chlorocebus; species Chlorocebus sabaeus. The sequence continues at coordinate 54,040 of NW_027328145.1, read as the reverse complement.
AGCCGGTCTGTTCCTGCTTGAGCCGGTCTGTTCCAGTTTGAGTCCGATTTGAGCCGTTCAAAACCGGTATGAGCCGGTCTGGTACGGTTTGAGTCTGGTTTGAGCCAGTCAAAAAAGCTTTGAGCTGGTCTGGTTCGGTTTGAGTCCGGTTTGAGCCGGTCAAAACCGGTTTGAGCCGGTCTGGCCTGATTTGATCTGGTCAAAACCCGTTTGACTCTGGTTTGAGCCGGTCAAAACTGGTTTGAGCCGTTCTGGTCCGGTTTGATACGGCTTGAGGCAGTCTGGTCTCGTTTGAGCTGGTTCGAACCAGTTTTAGCCGGTCTGGTCCGGTTTGAGTCCGGTTTGAGCCGTTCAAAACCTGGTAGACCCGGTCTGGTGCGTAATGAGACGGTTAAAACCGGTTTGAGCCAGTCTAAGAGCCGGTCGGGTGTGGTTTGATCCGGTTGGAGCCGGTCAAATCATGTTTCAGTCCGTTTTGAGGTGGTCTGGTCCGTTCCGGTTAGAGCCGGTCAAAACCGGTTCGAGCCGGTCTGGCCTGGTTTGATATGGTCAAAACCCATATGAGTCCGGTTTGAGCCAGTGAAAACCGGTTTGAGATGTTCTGGTCCGGTTTGAGAAGGTTTGAGCCGGTCTGGTCTGGTGTGAGCCGATTTGAGCCCATCTGTTCCTGTTTGAGCCGGTCTGTTCATGTTTGAGTCCAGTTTGAGCCGTTCAAAACCGTTTTGAGCCGGTCTAGTCAGGTTTGAGTCCTTTTTGAGCCAGTCAAAACAGGTTTGAGCCGGTCTGGTCCGGTTAGAGTCCAGTTTGAGCCGGTCAAAACCGGTTTCAGCCGGTGTGGCCTGGTTTGATCTGGTCAAAACACGTTTGACTCTGGTTTGAGCCCGTCAAAACTGGTTTGAGCCGTTTTGGTCCGGTTTGAGCCCGGTTTGAGCCGGTCAAAATTGGTTTGAGCCGGTCCGGCCTGGTTTGATCTGGTCAAAACCCGTTTGAGTCCGGATTGAGCCGGTCAAAACCGGTCTGAGCCGGTCTGGTCCGGTTTGTGTCCGGTTTGAGTCCGGTTTGTGCCGGTCTGGTGCAGTTTGAGCCGTTCAAAACCGTTTTGAGCCGGTCTAGTCAGGTTTGAGTCCTTTTTGAGCTAGTCAAAACAGGTTTGAGCCGGTCTGGTCCGGTTAGAGTCCACTTTGAGCCGGTCAAAACCGGTTTCAGCCGGTGTGGCCTGGTTTGATCTGGTCAAAACTCGTTTGACTCTGGTTTGAGCCCTTCAAAACTGGTTTGAGCCGTTTTGGTCCGGTTTGAGCCCGGTTTGAGCCGGTCAAAATTGGTTTGAGCCGGTCCGGCCTGGTTTGATCTGGTCAAAACCCGTTTGAGTCCGGATTGAGCCGGTCAATACCGGTCTGAGCCTGTCTGGTCCGGTTTGTGTCCGGTTTGAGTCCGGTATGTGCCGGTCTGGTGCAGTTGGAGCCGGTCAAAACAGGTTTGAGCCCGTCTCATGCGGTTTGAGCCAGTCAAATCTGGTTTGAGCCGGTATAATACGGTCAAAACATGTTTGAGCCGGTCTGCTCGGATTTGAGTCCGGTTTGAAGCGCTAAAAACCGGTTTAAGTCCGGTTTGAGCCGGTCTGTTCCGTTCCGGTTTGAGTCCGGTTTAAGCCGATCAAAACCAGTTTGAGCCGGTCTGTTTCAGTTTGAGACGGTCAAAACCGGTTTGAGCCTGTCTAATACGGTCAAAAGAGGTTTGAGATTGTCTGGTCCCTTTTGAGTCCGGTTTCAGCCGTTCAAAACCGGTTTGAGCCGATCTGGTCTGGTTTGAACCGGTTTGAGCAGGTCTGGTCTAGTTTGAGAAGGTGAAAACCGGTTTGAGCCGGTCTGGTCCCGTTATAGTCCGGTTTGAGCCGGTCAAAACTGGTTGGAGCCCGTCTGGCCTGTTTTGATCTTGTCAAAACCCGTTTGACACTGCTTTGAGCCGGTCAAAACTGGTTTGAACCGTTCTGGTCCGGTTTGATCCGGTTTGGGCCTGTCTGGTCTGGTTTGAGCCGGTTCAAACCGGTTTTAGCTGGTCTGGTCCGGTTTGAGTCTGGATTGAGCCGTTCAAAAGCTGGTAGAGCCGGTCTGGTCCGTAATGAGACGGTTAAAACCGCTTTGAGCCAGTCTAAGGGCAGATTTGGTGCAGTTTGATATGGTTGGAGCCGGTCAAAACACGTTTGAGTCCGTTTTGAGCCGGTCTGGTCCGTTCTGGTTTGAGCCGGTCAAAACCTGTTTGAGCCAGTCTGCTCCAGTTTGAGTCCGGTTTGAGCCAGTCAAAACAGGTTTGAGCCGCTTTGGTTCGGTTTGAGCCCGGTTTGAGCTGGTCAAAATTGGTTTGAGCTGGTCCGGCCTTGTTTGATCTGGTCAAAACCCGTTTGAGTCCGGATTGAGCCGGTCAAAACCGATCTGAGCCGGTCTTGTCCGGTTTGTGTCCGGTTTTAGTCCGGTTTGTGTTTGTGCCGGTCTGGTGCAGTTTGAGCCGGTCAAAACCGGTTTGAGCCCGTCTCGTGCGGTTTGAGCCAGTCAAATCTGGTTTGAGCCCGTATAATACGGTCAAAACATGTTTGAGCCGGTCTGCTCGGATTTGAGTCCGGTTTGAAGCGCTAAAAACCGGTTTAAGTCCGGTTTGAGCCGGTCTGTTCCGTTCCGGTTTGAGTCCGGTTTAAGCCGATCAAAACCAGTTTGAGCCGGTCTGTTTCAGTTTGAGACGGTCAAAACCGGTTTGAGCCTGTCTAATACGGTCAAAAGAAGTTTGAGATTGTCTGGTCCCTTTTGAGTCCGGTTTCAGCCGTTCAAAACCGGTTTGAGCCGATCTGGTCTGGTTTGAACCGGTTTGAGCAGCTTTGGTCTAGTTTGAGAAGGTGAAAACCGGTTTGAGCCGGTCTGGTCCCGTTATAGTCCGGTTTGAGCCGGTTAAAACCGGTTTCAGCTGGTCTGGTTTGTTTTGAGCAGGTCTGATCCGGTTTGAGCCTCTCAAAACCGGTTGGAACCGGTCGGGGCCGGTTTGAGTGCGGTTTGAGCCGGTCCAAACTGGTTCGAGCCCGTGTGGCCTGGTTTGACCCGGTCAAAACACGTATGAGTCCGGATTGAGCCTGTGAAAACCGGTTTGAGATGTTCTGGTCTGGTTTCAGACAGTTTGAGCTGGTCTGGTGTGGCTTGAGCCAGTTTTAGCCGGTCTCTTCCTGTTTGAGTCCGGTTTAGCAGTTCAAAACCGTTTTGAGACGGTCTAGTCCGCTTTGAGTCTGGTTTCAGCCGATCAAAACCGGTTTGAGCCGGTCTGGTCCGGTTTGAGTCCGGTTTGACCCAGTCAAAACAGGTTTGAGCCGATCTGGTCCGGTTTGAGTCCAGTTTGAGCCGGTCAAAACTGGTTGGAGCCCGTCTGGCCTGTTTTGATCTGGTCAAAACCCGTTTGACACTGGTTTGAGCCGGTCAAAACTGGTTTGAACCGTTCTGGTCCGGTTTGATCCGGTTTGGGCCTGTCTGGTCTGGTTTAAGCCGGTTCAAACCGGTTTTAGCTGGTCTGGTCTGGTTTGAGTCTGGTTTGAGCCGTTCAAAACCTGGTAGACCCGGTCTGGTCCGTAATGAGACAGTTAAAACCGGTTTGAGCCAGTCTAAGAGCAGATCTGGTGCGGTTTGATACGGTTGGAGCCGGTCAAAACACGTTTGAGTCCGTTTTGAGCCGGTTTGGTCCGTTCTGGTTTGAGCCGGTCAAAACCTGTTTGAGCCAGTCTGCTCCTGTTTGAGTCCGGTTTGAGTCCGGTTTGTTCCGGTCTGGTCCAGTTTGAGCCGTTGAAAACCGGTTTGAGACCGTCTCATCCGGTTTGAGCTGGTCAAAACTGGTTTGAGCCAGTCTAATACGGTCAAAACATGTTTGAGCCGGTCTGCTCGGATTTGAGTCCGGTTTGAGGCGGTAAAACCCGGTTTCAGTCCGGTTTGAGCCGGTCTTTTCCGTTCCGTTTTGAGTCCGGTTTAAGCCGATCAAAACCGGTTTGAGCCGGTCTGATTCGGTTTGAGACGGTCAAAAGCGGTTTGAGTCGGGCTAATACGGCCAAAATAGGTTTGAGAGGGTCTGGTCCGGTTTGATTCTGGTTTCAGCCGTTCAAAACCGGTTTGAGCCGGTCTGGTCTGGTTTGAACCGGTTTGAGCCTGTCTGGTCTGGTTTGAGAAGGGGAAAAACGGTATGAGCCGGTCTGGTCCCGTTATAGTCCGGTTTGAACCGGTTAAAACTGTTTTCAGCTGGTCTGGTTTGTTTTGAGCAGGTCTAGTCCGGTTTGAGCCTGTCAAAACTGGTTGGAAACGGTCGTGGCCGGTTTGAGCCCGTTTGAGCTGGTCTGGTCTAGTTTTAGCCGGTTTGAGCCGGTCTGTTCCTGCTTGAGCCGGTCTGTTCCAGTTTGAGTCCGATTTGAGCCGTTCAAAACCGGTATGAGCCGGTCTGGTACAATTTGAGTCTGGTTTTAGCCAGTCAAAAAAGCTTTGAGCTGGTCTGGTTCGGTTTGAGTCCGGTTTGAGCCGGTCAAAACCGGTTTGAGCCGGTCTGGCCTGATTTGATCTGGTCAAAACCCGTTTGACTCTGGTTTGAGCCGGTCAAAACTGGTTTGAGCCGTTCTGGTCCGGTTTGATACGGCTTGAGGCAATCTGGTCTCGTTTGAGCCGGTTCAAACCAGTTTTAGCCGGTCTGGTCCAGTTTGAGTCCGGTTTGAGCCGTTCAAAACCTGGTAGACCCGGTCTGGTCCGTAATGAGATGGTTAAAACCGGTTTGAGCCAGTCTAAGAGCCGGTCGGGTGTGGTTTGATCCGGTTGGAGCCGGTCAAATCATGTTTGAGTCCGTTTTGAGGTGGTCTGGTCCGTTCCGGTTTGAGCCGGTCAAAACCTGTTTGAGCCGGTCTGGCCTGGTTTGACCCGGTTTGAGCCGGTCAAAACCGGATTCAGTCGGTCTGGTTCGTTTTGAGCCGGTCTGGTCCGGTTTGAGCCTGTGAAATCCGATTGGAACCGGTCTGGGCCGGTTTGAGTCCGGTTTGAGCCGGTCAAAACCGGTTTGAGCCGGTCTGGCCTGGTTTGATATGGTCAAAACCCATATGAGTCCGGTTTGAGCCAGTGAAAACCGGTTTGAGATGTTCTGGTTTGGTTTGAGAAGGTTTGAGCCGGTCTGGTCTGGTGTGAGCCGATTTGAGCCCATCTGTTCCTGTTTGAGCAGGTCTGTTCCTGTTTGAGTCCGTTTTGAGCCGTTCAAAACCGTTTTGAGCCAGTCTAGTCAGGTTTGAGTCCTTTTTGAGCCAGTCAAACAGGTTTGAGCCGGTCTGGTCCGGTTAGAGTCCAGTTTGAGCCGGTCAAATCCGGTTTCAGCCGGTGTGGCCTGGTTTGATCTGGTCAAAACACGTTTGACTCTGCTTTGAGCCCGTCAAAACTGGTTTGAGTCGTTTTGGTCCGGTTTGAGCCCGGTTTGAGCTGGTCAAAATTGGTTTGAGCCGGTCCGGCCTGGTTTGATCTGGTCAAAACCCGTTTGAGTCCGGATTGAGCCGGTCAAAACCGGTCTGAGCCGGTCTGGTCCGGTTTGTGTCCGGTTTGAGTCCGGTTTGTGCCGGTCTGGTGCAGTTTGAGCCAGTCAAAACCGGTTTGAGCCCGTCTCGTGCGGTTTGAGCCAGTCAAATCTGGTTTGAGCCGGTATAATACGGTCAAAACATGTTTGAGCCGGTCTGCTTGGATTTGACTCCTGTTTGAAGCGCTAAAAACCGGTTTAAGTCCGGTTTGAGCCGGTCTGTTCCGTTCCGGTTTGAGTCCGGTTTAAGCCGATCAAAACCAGTTTGAGCCGGTCTGTTTCAGTTTGAGACGGTCAAAACCGGTTTGAGCCTGTCGAATACGGTCAAAAGAGGTTTGAGATTGTCTGGTCCCTTTTGAGTCCGGTTTCAGCCGTTCAAAACCGGTTTGAGCCGATCTGGTCTGGTTTGAACCGGTTTGAGCAGGTCTGGTCTAGTTTGAGAAGGTGAAAACCGGTTTGAGCCGGTCTGGTCCCGTTATAGTCCGGTTTGAGCCGGTTAAAACCGGTTTCAGCTGGTCTGGTTTGTTTTGAGCAGGTCTGATCCGGTTTGAGCCTCTCAAAACCTGTTGGAACCGGTCGGGGCCGGTTTGAGTCCGGTTTGAGCCGGTCCAAACCGGTTCGAGCCCGTGTGGCCTGGTTTGACCCGGTCAAAACACGTATGAGTCCGGATTGAGCCTGTGAAAGCCGGTTTGAGATGTTCTGATCTGGTTTCAGCCAGTTTGAGCTGGTCTGGTGTGGCTTGAGCCAGTTTTAGCCGGTCTCTTCCTGTTTGAGTCCGGTTTAGCAGTTCAAAACCGTTTTGAGACCGTCTAGTCCGCTTTGAGTCTGGTTTCAGCCGATCAAAACCGGTGTGAGCCGGTCTGGTCCGGTTTGAGTCCGGTTTGACCCAGTCAAAACAGGTTTGAGCCGATCTGGTCCGGTTTGAGTCCGGTTTGAGCCGGTCAAAACTGGTTTGAGCCCGTCTGGCCTGTTTTGATCTGGTCAAAACCCGTTTGACACTGGTTTGAGCCGGTCAAAACTGGTTTGAACCGTTCTGGTCCGGTTTGATATGGTTTGGGCCTGTCTGGTCTGGTTTGAGCCGGTTCAAATCGGTTTTAGCTGGTCTGGTCCGGTTTGAGTCTGGTTTGAGCCGTTCAAAACCAGGTAGACCCGGTCTGGTCCGTAATGAGACGGTTAAAACCGGTTTGAGCCAGTCTAAGAGCAGGTAGGCTGCGGTTTGATACGGTTGGAGCCGGTCAAAAGACGTTTGAGTCCGTTTTGAGCCGGTCTGGTTCGTTCTGGTTTGAGCCGGTCAAAACCTGTTTGAGCCAGTCTGCTCCAGTTTGAGTCCGGTTTGAGCAAGTCAAAACAGGTTTGAGCCGGTCTGGTCCGGTTTGAGTCCGGTTTGAGTCCGGTTTGTTCCGGTCTGGTCCAGTTTGAGCCGGTGAAAACCGGTTTGAGACCGTCTCATCCGGTTTGAGCTGGTCAAAACTGGTTTGAGCCAGTCTAATACGGTCAAAACATGTTTGAGCCGGTCTGCTCGGATTTGAGTCCGCTTTGAGGCGGTAAAACCCGGTTTCAGTCCGGTTTGAGCCCGTCTTTTCCGTTCCGGTTTGAGTCCGGTTTAAGCCGATCAAAACCGGTTTGAGCCGGTCTGATTCGGTTTGAGACGGTCAAAAGCGGTTTGAGTCGGGCTAATACGGTCAAAATAGGTTTGAGAGGGTCTGGTCCGGTTTGAGTCTGGTTTCAGCTGTTCAAAACCGGTTTGAGCCAGTCTGGTCTGGTTTGAACCGGTTTGAGCCTGTCTGGTCTGGTTTGAGAAGGGGAAAAACGGTATGAGCCGGTCTGGTCCCGTTATAGTCCGGTTTGAACCGGTTAAAACTGGTTTCAGCTGGTCTGGTTTGTTTTGAGCAGGTCTAGTCCGGTTTGAGCCTGTCAAAACTGGTTGGAAACGGTCGTGGCCGGTTTGAGCCCGTTTGAGCTGGTCTGGTCTAGTTTTAGCCGGTTTGAGCCGGTCTGTTCCTGCTTGAGCCGGTCTGTTCCAGTTTGAGTCCGATTTGAGCCGTTCAAAACCGGTATGAGCCGGTCTGGTACGGTTTGAGTCTGGTTTGAGCCAGTCAAAAAAGCTTTGAGCTGGTCTGGTTCGGTTTGAGTCCGGTTTGAGCCGGTCAAAACCGGTTTGAGCCGGTCTGGCCTGATTTGATCTGGTCAAAACCCGTTTGACTCTGGTTTGAGCCGGTCAAAACTGGTTTGAGCCGTTCTGGTCCGGTTTGATACGGCTTGAGGCAGTCTGGTCTCGTTTGAGCTGGTTCGAACCAGTTTTAGCCGGTCTGGTCCGGTTTGAGTCCGGTTTGAGCCGTTCAAAACCTGGTAGACCCGGTCTGGTGCGTAATGAGACGGTTAAAACCGGTTTGAGCCAGTCTAAGGGCCGGTCGGGTGTGGTTTGATCCGGTTGGAGCCGGTCAAATCATGTTTCAGTCCGTTTTGAGGTGGTCTGGTCCGTTCCGGTTAGAGCCGGTCAAAACCGGTTCGAGCCGGTCTGGCCTGGTTTGATATGGTCAAAACCCATATGAGTCCGGTTTGAGCCAGTGAAAACCGGTTTGAGATGTTCTGGTCCGGTTTGAGAAGGTTTGAGCCGGTCTGGTCTGGTGTGAGCCGATTTGAGCCCATCTGTTCCTGTTTGAGCCGGTCTGTTCATGTTTGAGTCCAGTTTGAGCCGTTCAAAACCGTTTTGAGCCGGTCTAGTCAGGTTTGAGTCCTTTTTGAGCCAGTCAAAACAGGTTTGAGCCGGTCTGGTCCGGTTAGAGTCCAGTTTGAGCCGGTCAAAACCGGTTTCAGCCGGTGTGGCCTGGTTTGATCTGGTCAAAACACGTTTGACTCTGGTTTGAGCCCGTCAAAACTGGTTTGAGCCGTTTTGGTCCGGTTTGAGCCCGGTTTGAGCCGGTCAAAATTGGTTTGAGCCGGTCCGGCCTGGTTTGATCTGGTCAAAACCCGTTTGAGTCCGGATTGAGCCGGTCAAAACCGGTCTGAGCCGGTCTGGTCCGGTTTGTGTCCGGTTTGAGTCCGGTTTGTGCCGGTCTGGTGCAGTTTGAGCCGGTCAAAACCGGTTTGAGCCCGTCTCGTGCGGTTTGAGCCAGTCAAATCTGGTTTGAGCCGGTATAATACGGTCAAAACATGTTTGAGCCAGTCTGCTGGGATTTGAGTCCGGTTTGAAGCGCTAAAAACCGGTTTAAGTTCGGTTTGAGCCGGTCTGTTCCGTTCCGGTTTGAGTCCGGTTTAAGCCGATCAAAACCAGTTTGAGCCGGTCTGTTTCAGTTTGAGACGGTCAAAACCGGTTTGAGCCTGTCTAATACGGTCAAAAGAGGTTTGAGATTGTCTGGTCCCTTTTGAGTCCGGTTTCAGCCGTTCAAAACAGGTTTGAGCCGATCTGGTCTGGTTTGAACTGGTTTGAGCAGGTCTGGTCTAGTTTGAGAAGGTGAAAACGGTTTGAGCCGGTCTGGTCCCGTTATAGTCCGGTTTGAGCTGGTTAAAACCGGTTTCAGCTGGTCTGGTTTGTTTTGAGCAGGTCTGATCCGGTTTGAGCCTCACAAAACCGGTTGGATTCGGTCGGGGCCGGTTTGAGTGCGGTTTGAGCCGGTCCAAACCGGTTCGAGCCCGTGTGGCCTGGTTTGACCTGGTCAAAACACGTATGAGTCCGGATTGAGCCTGTGAAAACCGGTTTGAGATGTTCTGGTCTGGTTTCAGCCAGTTTGAGCTGGTCTGGTTTGGCTTGAGCCAGTTTTAGCCGGTCTCTTCCTGTTTGAGTCCGGTTTAGCAGTTCAAAACCGTTTTGAGACGGTCTAGTCCACTTTGAGTCTGGTTTCCGCCCATCAAAACCGGTTTGAGCCGGTCTGGTCCGGTTTGAGTCCGGTTTGACCCAGTCAAAACAGGTTTGAGCTGATCTGGTCCGGTTTGAGTTCGGTTTGAGCCGGTCAAAACTGGTTGGAGCCCGTCTGGCCTGTTTTGATCTGGTCAAAACCCGTTTGACACTGGTTTGAGCCGGTCAAAACTGGTTTGAACCGTTCTGGTCCGGTTTGATCCGGTTTGGGCCTGTCTGGTCTGGTTTGAGCCGGTTCAAACCGGTTTTAGCTGGTCTGGTCCGGTTTGTGTCTGGTTTGAGCCGTTCAAAACCTGGTAGACCCGGTCTGGTCCGTAATGAGACGGTTAAAACCGGTTTGAGCCAGTCTAAGAGCAGATCTGGTGCGGTTTGATACGGTTGGAGCCGGTCAAAAGACGTTTGAGTCCGTTTTGAGCCGGTCTGGTCCGTTCTGGTTTGAGCCGGTCAAAACCTGTTTGAGCCAGTCTGCTCCAGTTTGAGTCCGGTTTGAGTCCGGTTTGTTCCGGTCTGGTCCAGTTTGAGCTGGTGAAAACCGGTTTGAGACCGTCTCATCCGGTTTGAGCTGGTCAAAACTGGTTTGAGCCAGTCTAATACGGTCAAAACATGTTTGAGCCGGTCTGCTCGGATTTGAGTCCGGTTTGAGGCGGTAAAACCTGGTTTCAGTCCGGTTTGAGCCGGTCATTTCCGCTCCGGTTTGAGTCCGGTTTAAGCCGATCAAAACCGGTTTGAGCCGGTCTGATTCGGTTTGAGACGGTCAAAAGCGGTTTGAGTCGGGCTAATACGGTCAAAATAGGTTTGAGGGGGTCTGGTCCGGTTTGATTCTGGTTTCAGCCGTTCAAAACCGGTTTGAGCCGGTCTGGTCTGGTTTGAACCGGTTTGAGCCTGTCTGGTCTGGTTTGAGAAGGGGAAAAACGGTATGAGCCGTTCTGGCCCCTTTATAGTCCGTTTTGAACCGGTTAAAACTGGTTTCAGCTGGTCTGGTTTGTTTTGAGAAGGTCTAGTCCGGTTTGAGCCTGTCAAAACTGGTTGGAAACGGTCGTGGCCGGTTTGAGCCCGTTTGAGCTGGTCTGGTCTAGTTTTAGCCGGTTTGAGCCGGTCTGTTCCTGCTTGAGCCGGTCTGTTCCAGTTTGAGTCCGATTTGAGCCGTTCAAAACCGGTATGAGCCGGTCTGGTACGGTTTGAGTCTGGTTTGAGCCAGTCAAAAAAGCTTTGAGCTGGTCTGGTTCGGTTTGAGTCCGGTTTGAGCCGGTCAAAACCGGTTTGAGCCGGTCTGGCCTGATTTGATCTGGTCAAAACCCGTTTGACTCTGGTTTGAGCCGGTCAAAACTGGTTTGAGCCGTTCTGGTCTGGTTTGATACGGCTTGAGGCAGTCTGGTCTCGTTTGTGCCGGTTCAAACCAGTTTTAGCCGTTCTGGTCCAGTTTGAGTCCGGTTTGAGCCGTTCAAATCCTGGTAGACCCGGGCTGCTCCGTAATGAGACAGTTACAACCGGTTTGAGCCAGTCTAAGAGCCGGTCAGGTGTGGTTTGATCCAGTTGGAGCCGGTCAAATCATGTTTGAGTCCGTTTTGAGGTGGTCTGGTCCGTTCCGGTTTGAGCCGGTCAAAACCTGTTTGAGACGGTCTGGCCTGGTTTGACCCGGTTTGAGCCGGTCCGGTCAGGTTTTAGTCCGGTTTGAGCCGGTCAAAACCGGATTCAGTCGGTCTGGTTCGTTTTGAGCCGGTCTGGTCCGGTTTGAGCCTGTGAAAACCGATTGGAACCGGTCTGGGCCGGTTTGAGTATGGTTTGAGCCGGTCAAAACCGATTTGAGCCGGTCTGGCCTGGTTTGATATGGTCAAAACCCATATGAGTCCGGTTTGAGCCAGTGAAAACCGGTTTGAGATGTTCTGGTCCGGTTTGAGAAGGTTTGAGCCGGTCTGGTCTGGTGTGAGCCGATTTGAGCCCATCTGTTCCTGTTTGAGACGGTCTGTTCATGTTTGAGTCCGGTTTGAGCCGTTCAAAACCGTTTGGAGCCGGTCTAGTCAGGTTTGAGTCCTTTTTGAGCCAGTCAAAACAGGTTTGAGCCGGTCTGGTCAGGTTAGAGTCCAGTTTGAGCCGGTCAAAACTGGTTGGAGCCCGTCTGGCCTGTTTTGATCTGGTCAAAACCCGTTTGACACTGGTTTGATCCGGTCAAAACTGGTTTGAACCTTTCTGGTCCGGTTTGATCCGGTTTGGGCCTGTCTGGTCTGGTTTGAGCCGGTTCAAACCGGTTTTAGCTGGTCTGGTCCGGTTTGAGTCTGGTTTGAGCCGTTCAAAACCTGGTAGACCCGGTCTGGTCCGTAATGAGACGGTTAAAACCGGTTTGAGCCAGTCTAAGAGCCGGTCGGGTGCGGTTGGATACGGTTGGAGCCGGTCAAAACACGTTTGAGTCCGTTTTGAGCCGGTCTGGTCCGTTCTGGTTTGAGCCGGTCAAAACCTGTTTGAGCCAGTTTGCTCCAGTTTGAGTCCGGTTTGAGCCAGTCAAAACAGGTTTGAGCCGGTCTGGTCCGGTTTGAGTCCAGTTTGAGCCGGTCAATACAGGTTTGAGCCGGTCTGGTCCGGTTAGATTCCAGTTTGAGCCAGTCAAAACCGGTTTCAGCCGGTGTGGCCTGGTTTGATCTGGTCAAAACACGTTTGACTCTGGTTTGAGCCCGTCAAAACTGGTTTGAGCCGTTTTGGTCCGGTTTGAGCCCAGTTTGAGCCGGTCAAAATTGGTTTGAGCCGGTCCGGCCTGGTTTGATCTGGTCAAAACCCGTTTGAGTCCGGATTGAGCCGGTCAAAACCGGTCTGAGCCGGTCTGGTCCGGTTTGTGTCCGGTTTGAGTCCGGTTTGTGCCGGTCTGGTGCAGTTTGAGCCGGTCAAAACCGGTTTGAGCCCGTCTCGTGCGGTTTGAGCTAGTCAAATCTGGTTTGAGCCGGTATAATACGGTCAAAACATGTTTGAGCCGGTCTGCTGGGATTTGAGTCCGGTTTGAAGCGCTAAAAACCGGTTTAAGTCCGGTTTGAGCCGGTCTGTTCCGTTCCGGTTTGAGTCCGGTTTAAGCCGATCAAAACCAGTTTGAGCCGGTCTGTTTCAGTTTGAGACGGTCAAAACCGGTTTGAGCCTGTCTAATACGGTCAAAAGAGGTTTGAGATTGTCTGGTCCCTTTTGAGTCCGGTTTCAGCCGTTCAAAACCGGTTTGAGCCGATCTGGTCTGGTTTGAACCGGTTTGAGCAGGTCTGGTCTAGTTTGAGAAGGTGAAAACCGGTTTGAGCCGGTCTGGTCTCGTTATAGTCCGGTTTGAGCTGGTTAAAACCGGTTTCAGCTGGTCTGGTTTGTTTTGAGCAGGTCTGATACGGTTTGAGCCTCACAAAACCGGTTGGAACCGGTCGGGGCCGGTTTGAGTCCGGTTTGAGCCGGTCCAAACCGGTTCGAGCCCGTGTGGCCTGGTTTGACCCGGTCAAAACACGTATGAGTCCGGATTGAGCCTGTGAAAACCGGTTTGAGATGTTCTGGTCTGGTTTCAGCCAGTTTGAGCTGGTCTGGTGTGGCTTGAGGCAGTTTTAGCCGGTCTCTTCCTGTTTGAGTCCGGTTTAGCAGTTCAAAACCGTTTTGAGACGGTCTAGTCCGCTTTGAGTCTGGTTTCAGCCGATCAAAACCGGTTTGAGCCGGTCTGGTCCGGTTTGAGTCCGGTTTGACCCAGTCAAAACAGGTTTGAGGCGATCTGGTCCGGTTTGAGTCCGGTTTGAGCCGGTCAAAACTGGTTGGAGCCCGTCTGGCCTGTTTTGATCTTGTCAAAACCCGCTTGACACTGGTTTGAGCCGGTCAAAACTGGTTTGAACCGTTCTGGTCCGGTTTGATCCGGTTTGGGCCTGTCTGTTCTGGTTTGAGCCGGTTCAAACCGGTTTTAGCTGGTCTGGTCCGGTTTGAGTCTGGATTGAGCCGTTCAAAACCTGGTAGACCCGGTCTGGTCCGTAATGAGACGGTTAAAACCGGTTTGAGCCAGTCTAAGAGCAGATCTGGTGCAGTTTGATACGGTTGGAGCCGGTCAAAACACGTTTGAGTCCGTTTTTAGCCGGTCTGGTCCGTTCTGGTTTGAGCCGGTCAAAACCTGTTTGAGCCCGTCTGCTCCAGTTTGAGTCTGGTTTGAGCCAGTCAAAACAGGTTTGAGCCGGTCTGGTCCGGTTTGAGTCCGGTTTGAGTCCGGTTTGTTCCGGTCTGGTCCAGTTTGAGCCGGTGAAAACCGGTTTGAGACCGTCTCATCTGGTTTGAGCTGGTCAAAACTGGTTTGAGCCAGTCTAATACGGTCAAAACATGTTTGAGCCGTTCTGCTCGGATTTGAGTCCGGTTTGAGGCGGTAAAACCCGGTTTCAGTCCGGTTTGAGCCGGTCTTTTCCGTTCCGGTTTGAGTCCGGTTTAAGCCGATCAAAACCGGTTTGAGCCGGTCTGATTCGGTTTGAGACGGTCAAAAGCGGTTTGAGTCGGGCTAATACGGTCAAAATAGGTTTGAGAGGGTCTGGTCCGGTTTGAGTCTGTTTTCAGCCGTTCAAAACCGGTTTGAGCCGGTCTGGTCTGGTTTGAACCGGTTTGAGCCTGTCTGGTCTGGTTTGAGAAGGGGAAAAACGGTATGAGCCGGTCTGGTCCCGTTATAGTCCGGTTTGAACTGGTTAAAACTGGTTTCAGCTGGTCTGGTTTGTTTTGAGCAGGTCTAGTCCGGTTTGAGCCTGTCAAAACTGGTTGGAAACGGTCGTGGCCGGTTTGAGCCCGTTTGAGCTGGTCTGGTCTAGTTTTAGCCGGTTTGAGCCGGTCTGTTCCTGCTTGAGCCGGTCTGTTCCAGTTTGAGTCCGATTTGAGCCGTTCAAAACCGGTATGAGCCGGTCTGGTACGGTTTGAGTCTGGTTTGAGCCAGTCAAAAAAGCTTTGAGCTGGTCTGGTTCGGTTTGAGTCCGGTTTGAGCCGGTCAAAACCGGTTTGAGCCGGTCTGGCCTGATTTGATCTGGTCAAAACCCGTTTGACTCTGGTTTGAGCCGGTCAAAACTGGTTTGAGCCGTTCTGGTCCGGTTTGATATGGCTTGAGGCAGTCTGGTCTCGTTTGAGCCGGTTCGAACCAGTTTTAGCCGGTCTGGTCTGGTTTGAGTCCGGTTTGAGCCGTTCAAAACCTGGTAGACGCGGTCTGGTCCGTAATGAGACGGTTAAAACCGGTTTGAGCCAGTCTAAGAGCCGGTCGGGTGCGGTTTGATCCGGTTGGAGCCGGTCAAATCATGTTTGAGTCCGTTTTGAGGTGGTCTGGTCCGTTCCGGTTTGAGCCGGTCAAAACCTGTTTGAGCCGGTCTGGCCTGGTTTGACCCGGTTTGAGCCGGTCCGGTCAGGTTTGAGTCCGGTTTGAGCCGGTCAAAACCGCATCCAGCAGGTCTGGTTCGTTTTGAGCCGGTCTGGTCCGGTTTGAGCCTGTCAAAACCGATTGGAACCGGTCTGGGCCGGTTTGAGTCCGGTTTGAGCCGGTCAAAACCGGTTTGAGCCGGTCTGGCCTGGTTTGATATGGTCAAAACCCATATGAGTCCGGTTTGAGCCAGTGAAAACCGGTTTGAGATGTTCTGGTCCGGTTTGAGAAGGTTTGAGCCGGTCTGGTCTGGTGTGAGCCGATTTGAGCCCATCTGTTCCTGTTTGAGACGGTCTGTTCATGTTTGAGTCCGGTTTGAGCCGTTCAAAACCGTTTTGAGCCGGACTAGTCAGGTTTGAGTCCTTTTTGAGCCAGTCAAAACAGGTTTGAGCCGGTCTGGTCAGGTTAGAGTCCAGTTTGAGCCGGTCAAAACCGGTTTCAGCCGGTGTGGCCTGGTTTGATCTGGTCAAAACACGTTTGACTCTGGTTTGAGCCCATCAAAACTGGTTTGAGCCGTTTTGGTCCGGTTTGAGCCCAGTTTGAGCCGGTCAAAATTGGTTTGAGCCGGTCCGGCCTGGTTTGATCTGGTCAAAACCCGGTTGAGTCCGGATTGAGCCGGTCAAAACCGGTCTGAGCCGGTCTGGTCCGGTTTGTGTCCGGTTTGAGTCCGGTTTGTGCCGGTCTGGTGCAGTTTGAGCCGGTCAAAACCGGTTTGAGCCCGTCTCGTGCGGTTTGAGCCAGTCAAATCTGGTTTGAGCCGGTATAATACGGTCAAAACATGTTTGAGCCGGTCTGCTCGGATTTGAGTCCGGTTTGAAGCGCTAAAAACCGGTTTAAGTCCGGTTTGAGCCGGTCTGTTCCGTTCCGGTTTGAGTCCGGTTTAAGCCGATCAAAACCAGTTTGAGCCGGTCTGTTTCAGTTTGAGACGGTCAAAACCGGTTTGAGCCTGTCTAATACGGTCAAAAGAGGTTTGAGATTGTCTGGTCCCTTTTGAGTCCGGTTTCAGCCATTCAAAACCGGTTTGAGCCGATCTGGTCTGGTTTGAACCGGTTTGAGCAGCTTTGGTCTAGTTTGAGAAGGTGAAAACCGGTTTGAGCCGGTCTGGTCCCGTTATAGTCCGGTTTGAGCCGGTTAAAACCGGTTTCAGCTGGTCTGGTTTGTTTTGAGCAGGTCTGATCCGGTTTGAGCCTCTCAAAACCGGTTGGAACCGGTCGGGGCCGGTTTGAGTCCGGTTTGAGCCGGTCCAAACCGGTTCGAGCCCGTGTGGCCTGGTTTGACCCGGTCAAAACACGTATGAGTCCGGATTGAGCCTGTGAAAACCGCTTTGAGATGTTCTGGTCTGGTTTCAGCCAGTTTGAGCTGGTCTGGTGTGGCTTGAGCCAGTTTTAGCCGGTCTCTTCCTGTTTGAGTCCGGTTTAGCAGATTAAAACCGTTTTGAGACGGTCTAGTCCGCTTTGAGTCTGGTTTCAGCCGATCAAAACCGGTTTGAGCCGGTCTGGTCCGGTTTGAGTCCGGTTTGACCCAGTCAAAACAGGTTTGAGGCGATCTGGTCCGGTTTCAGTCCGGTTTGAGCCGGTCAAAACTGGTTTGAGCCCGTCTGGCCTGTTTTGATCTGGTCAAAACCCGTTTGACACTGGTTTGAGCCGGTCAAAACTGGTTTGAACCGTTCTGGTCCGGTTTGATCCGGTTTGGGCCAATCTGGTCTGGTTTGAGCCTGTTCAAACCGGTTTTAGCTGGTCTGGTCCGGTTTGAGTCTGGTTTGAGCCGTTCAAAACCTGGTAGACCCGGTCTGGTCCGTAATGAGACGGTTAAAACCGGTTTGAGCCAGTCTAGGAGCCGGTCGTGTGCGGTTTGATACGGTTGTAGCCGGTCAAAACACGTTTGAGTCCGTTTTGAGCCGGTCTGGTCCGTTCTGGTTTGAGCCGGTCAAAACCTGTTTGAGCCAGTCTGCTCCAGTTTGAGTCCGGTTTGAGCCAGTCAAAACAGGTTTGAGCCGGTCTGGTCCGTTTTGAGTCCGGTTTGAGTCCGGTTTGTTCTGGTCTGGTCCAGTTTGAGCCGGTGAAAACCGGTTTGAGACCGTCTCATCCGGTTTGAGCTGGTCAAAACTGGTTTGAGCCAGTCTAATACGGTCAAAACATGTTTGAGCCGGTCTGCTCGGATTTGAGTCCGGTTTGAGGCGGTAAAACCCGGTTTCAGTCCAGTTTGAGCCGGTCTTTTCCGTTCCGGTTTGAGTCCGGTTTAAGCCGATCAAAACCGGTTTGAGTCGGTCTGATTCGGTTTGAGACGGTCAAAAGCGGTTTGAGTCGGGCTAATACGGTCAAAATAGGTTTGAGAGGGTCTGGTCCGGTTTGAGTCTGTTTTCAGCCGTTCAAAACCGGTTTGAGCCGGTCTGGTCTGGTTTGAACCGGTTTGAGCCTGTCTGGTCTGGTTTGAGAAGGGGAAAAACGGTATGAGCTGGTCTGGTCCCGTTATAGTCCGGTTTGAGCCGGTTATAACTGGTTTCAGCTGGTCTGGTTTGTTTTGAGCAGGTCTAGTCCGGTTTGAGCCTGTCAAAACTGGTTGGAAACGGTCGTGGCCGGTTTGAGCCCGTTTGAGCTGGTCTGGTCTAGTTTTAGCCGGTTTGAGCCGGTCTGTTCCTTCTTGAGCCGGTCTGTTCCAGTTTGAGTCCGATTTGAGCCGTTCAAAACCGGTATGAGCCGGTCTGGTACGGTTTGAGTCTGGTTTGAGCCAGTCAAAAAAGCTTTGAGCTGGTCTGGTTCGGTTTGAGTCCGGTTTGAGCCGGTCAAAACCGGTTTGAGCCGGTCTGGCCTGATTTGATCTGGTCAAAACCCGTTTGACTCTGGTTTGAGCCGGTCAAAACTGGTTTGAGCCGTTCTGGTCCGGTTTGATACGGCTTGTGGCAGTCTGGTCTCGTTTGAGCCGGTTCAAACCAGTTTTAGCCGTTCTGGTCCAGTTTGAGTCCGGTTTGAGCCGTTCAAATCCTGGTAGACCCGGGCTGGTCCGTAATGAGACAGTTAAAACCGGTTTGAGCCAGTCTAAGAGCCGGTCAGGTGTGGTTTGATCCGGTTGGAGCCGGTCAAATCATGTTTGAGTCCGTTTTGAGGTGGTCTGGTCCGTTCCGGTTTGAGCCGGTCCAAACCTGTTTGAGACGGTCTGGCCTGGTTTGACCCGGTTTGAGCCGGTCCGGTCAGGTTTTAGTCCGGTTTGAGCCGGTCAAAACCGGATTCAGTCGGTCTGGTTCGTTTTGAGCCGGTCTGGTCCGGTTTGAGCCTGTGAAAACCGATTGGAACCGGTCTGGGCCGGTTTGAGTCCGGTTTGAGCCGGTCAAAACCGATTTGAGCCGGTCTGGCCTGGTTTGATATGGTCAAAACCCATATGAGTCCGGTTTGAGCCAGTGAACACCGGTTTGAGATGTTCTGGTCCGGTTTGAGAAGGTTTGAGCCGGTCTGGTCTGGTGTGAGCCGATTTGAGCCCATCTGTTCCTGTTTGAGCCGGTCTGTTCATGTTTGAGTCCGGTTTGAGCCGTTCAAAACCGTTTGGAGCCGGTCTAGTCAGGTTTGAGTCCTTTTTGAGCCAGTCAAAACAGGTTTGAGCCGGTCTGGTCAGGTTAGAGTCCAGTTTGAGCCGGTCAAAACTGGTTGGAGCCCGTCTGGCCTGTTTTGATCTGGTCAAAACCCGTTTGACACTGGTTTGAGCCGGTCAAAACTGGTTTGAACCGTTCTGGTCCGGTTTGATCCGGTTTGGGCCTGTCTGGTCTGGTTTGAGCCGGTTCAAACCGGTTTTAGCTGGTCTGGTCCGGTTTGAGTCTGGTTTGAGCCGTTCAAAACCTGGTAGACCCGGTCTGGTCCGTAATGAGACGGTTAAAACCGGTTTGAGCCAGTCTAAGAGCCGGTCGGGTGCGGTTTGATACGGTTGGAGCCGGTCAAAACACGTTTGAGTCCGTTTTGAGCCGGTCTGGTCCGTTCTGGTTTGAGCCGGTCAAAACCTGTTTGAGCCAGTCTGCTCCAGTTTGAGTCCGGTTTGAGCCAGTAAAAACAGGTTTGAGCCGGTCTGGTCCGGTTTGAGTCCAGTTTGAGCCGGTCAATACAGGTTTGAGCCGGTCTGGTCCGGTTAGAGTCCAGTTTGAGCCGGTCAAAACTGGTTTCAGCCGGTGTGGAGTGGTTTGATCTGGTCAAAACACGTTTGACTCTGGTTTGAGCCCGTCAAAACTGGTTTGAGCCGTTTTGGTCCAGTTTGAGCCCGGTTTGAGCCGTTCAAAATTGGTTTGAGCCGGTCCGGCCTGGTTTGATCTGGTCAAAACCCGTTTGAGTCCGGATTGAGCCGGTCAAAACCGGTCTGACCCGGTCTGGTCCGGTTTGTGTCCGGTTTGAGTCCGGTTTGTGCCGGTCTGGTGCAGTTTGAGCCGGTCAAAACCGGTTTGAGCCCGTCTCGTGCGGTTTGAGCCAGTCAAATCTGGTTTGAGCCGGTATAATACGGTCAAAACATGTTTGAGCCGGTCTGCTGGGATTTGAGTCCGGTTTGAAGCGCTAAAAACCGGTTTAAGTCCGGTTTGAGCCGGTCTGTTCCGTTCCGGCTTGAGTCCGGTTTAAGCCGATCAAAACCAGTTTGAGCCAGTCTGTTTCAGTTTGAGACGGTCAAAACCGGTTTGAGCCTGTCTAATACGGTCAAAAGAGGTTTGAGATTGTCTGGTCCCTTTTGAGTCCGGTTTCAGCCGTTCAAAACCGGTTTGAGCCGATCTGGTCTGGTTTGAACCGGTTTGAGCAGGTCTGGTCTAGTTTGAGAAGGTGAAAACCGGTTTGAGCCGGTCTGGTCTCGTTATAGTCCGGTTTGAGCTGGTTAAAACCGGTTTCAGCTGGTCTGGTTTGTTTTGAGCAGGTCTGATACGGTTTGAGCCTCACAAAACCGGTTGGAACCGGTCGGGGCCGGTTTGAGTCCGGTTTGAGCCGGTCCAAACCGGTTCGAGCCCGTGTGGCCTGGTTTGACCCGGTCAAAACACGTATGAGTCCGGATTGAGCCTGTGAAAACCGGTTTGAGATGTTCTGGTCTGGTTTCAGACAGTTTGAGCTGGTCTGGTGTGGCTTGAGCCAGTTTTAGCTGGTCTCTTCCTGTTTGAGTCCGGTTTAGCAGTTCAAAACCGTTTTGAGACGGTCTAGTCCGCTTTGAGTCTGGTTTCAGCCGATCAAAACCGGTTTGAGCCGGTCTGGTCCGGTTTGAGTCCGGTTTGACCCAGTCAAAACAGGTTTGTGCCGTTCTGGTCCGGTTTGAGTCCGGTTTGAGCCGGTCAAAACTGGTTGGAGCGCGTCTGGCCTGTTTTGATCTGGTCAAAACCCGTTTGACACTGGTTTGAACCGGTCAAAACTGGTTTGAACAGTTCTGGTCCGGTTTGATCCGGTTTGGGCCTGTCTGGTCTGGTTTGAGCCGGTTCAAACCGGTTTTAGCTGGTCTGGTCCGGTTTGAGTCTGGTTTGAGCCGTTCAAAACCTGGTAGACCCGGTCTGGTCCGTAATGAGACGGTTAAAACCGGTTTGAGCCAGTCTAAGAGCCGGTCGGGTGCGGTTTGATACGGTTGGAGCCGGTCAAAACACGTTTGAGTCCGTTTTGAGCCGGTCTGGTCCGTTCTGGTTCTTGGCGGTCAAAACCTGTTTGAGCCAGTCTGCTCCAGTTTGAGTCTGGGTTGAGCCAGTCAAAACAGGTTTGAGCCGGTCTGGTCCGTTTTGAGTCCGGTTTGAGTCCGGTTTGTTCCAGTCTGGTCCAGTTTGAGCCGGTGAAAACCGGTTTGAGACCGTCTCATCCGGTTTGAGCTGGTCAAAACTGGTTTGAGCCAGTCTAATACGGTCAAAACATGTTTGATCCGGTCTGCTCGGATTTGAGTCCGGTTTGAGGCGGTAAAACCCGGTTTCAGTCCGGTTTGAGCCGGTCTTTTCCGTTCCGGTTTGAGTCCGGTTTAAGCCGATCAAAACCGGTTTGAGCCGGTCTAATTCGGTTTGAGACGGTCAAAAGCGGTTTGAGTCGGGCTAACACGGTCAAAATAGGTTTGAGAGGGTCTGGTCCGGTTTGAGTCTGGTTTCAGCCGTTCAAAACCGGTTTGAGCCGGTCTGGTCTGGTTTGAACCGGTTTAAGCCTGTCTGGTCTGGTTTGAGAAGGGGAAAAACGGTATGAGCCGGTCTGGTCCCGTTATAGTCCGGTTTGAACCGGTTAAAACTGGTTTCAGCTGGTCTGGTTTGTTTTAAGCAGGTCTAGTCCGGTTTGAGCCTGTCAAAACTGGTTGGAAACGGTCGTGGCCGGTTTGAGCCCGTTTGAGCTGGTCTGGTCTAGTTTTAGCCGGTTTGAGCCGGTCTGTTCCTGCTTGAGCCGGTCTGTTCCAGTTTGAGTCCGATTTGAGCCGTTCAAAACCGGTATGAGCCGGTCTGGTACAGTTTGAGTCTGGTTTGAGCCAGTCAAAAAAGCTTTGAGCTGGTCTGGTTCGGTTTGAGTCCGGTTTGAGCCGGTCAAAACCGGTTTGAGCCGGTCTGGCCTGATTTGATCTTGTCAAAACCCGTTTGACTCTGGTTTGAGCCGGTCAAAACTGGTTTGAGCCGTTCTGGTCCGGTTTGATACGGCTTGAGGCAGTCTGGTCTCGTTTGAGCCGGTTCAAACCAGTTTTAGCCGGTCTGGTCCGGTTTGAGTCCGGTTTGAGCCGTTCAAAACCTGGTAGACGCGGTCTGGTCCGTAATGAGACGGTTAAAGCCGGTTTGAGCCAGTCTAAGAGCCGGTCGGGTGTGGTTTGATCCAGTTGGAGCCGGTCAAATCATGTTTGAGTCCGTTTTGAGGCGGTCTGGTCCGTTCCGGTTTGAGCCCGTCAAAATCTGTTTGAGCCGGTCTGTCCTGGTTTGACCCAGTTTGAGCCGGTCCGGTCAGGTTTTAGTCCGGTTTGAGCCGGTCAAAACCGGATTCAGCCGGTCTGGTTCGTTTTGAGCCGGTCTGGTCCGGTTTGAGCCTGTCAAAACCGACTGGAACAGGTCTGGGCCTGTTTGAGTCCGGTTTGAGCCGGCCAAAACCGGTTTGAGCCGGTCTGGCCTGGTTTGATATGGTCAAAACACATATGAGTCCGGTTTGAGCCAGTGAACACCGGTTTGAGATGTTCTTGTCCGGTTTGAGACGGTTTGAGCCGGTCTGGTCTGGTGTGAGCCGATTTGAGCCCATCTGTTCCTGTTTGAGCGGGTCTGTTCATGTTTGAGTCCGGTTTGAGCCGTTCAAAACCGTTTTGAGCCGGTCTAGTCAGGTTTGAGTCCTTTTTGAGCCAGTCAAAACAGGTTTGAGCCGGTCTGGTCCGGTTAGAGTCCAGTTTGAGCCGGTCAAAACCGGTTTCAGCCGGTGTGGCCTGGTTTGATCTGGTCAAAACACGTTTGACTCTGGTTTGAGCCCATCAAAACTGGTTTGAGCCGTTTTGGTCCGGTTTGAGACCGGTTTGAGCCGGTTAAAATTGGTTTGAGCCGGTCCGGCCTGGTTTGATCTGGTCAAAACCCGTTTGAGTCTGGATTGAGCCGGTCAAAACCGGTCTGAGCCGGTCTGGTCCGGTTTGTGTCCGGTTTGAGTCCGGTTTGTGCCGGTCTGGTGCAGTTTGAGCCGGTCAAAACCGGTTTGAGCCCGTCTCGTGCGGTTTGAGCCAGTCAAATCTGGTTTGAGCCGGTATAATACGGTCAAAACATGTTTGAGCCGGTCTGCTCGGATTTGAGTCCGGTTTGAAGCGCTAAAAACCGGTTTAAGTCCGGTTTGAGCCGGTGTGTTCCGTTCCGGTTTGAGTCCGGTTTAAGCCTATCAAAACCAGTTTTAGCCGGTCTGTTTCAGTTTGAGACGGTCAAAACCGGTTTGAGCCTGTCTAATACGGTCAAAAGAGGTTTGAGATTGTCTGGTCCCTTTTGAGTCCGGTTTCAGCCGTTCAAAACCGGTTTGAGCCGATCTGGTCTGGTTTGAACCGGTTTGAGCAGGTCTGGTCTAGTTTGAGAAGGTGAAAACCGGTTTGAGCCGGTCTGGTCTCGTTATAGTCCGGTTTGAGCCGGTTAAAACCGGTTTCAGCTGGTCTGGTTTGTTTTGAGCAGGTCTGATCCGGTTTGAGCCTCTCAAAACCGGTTGGAACTGGTCGGGGCCGCTTTGAGTCCGGTTTGAGCCAGTCCAAACCGGTTCGAGCCCGTGTGGCCTGGTTTGACCCGGTCAAAACACGTATGAGTCCGGATTGAGCCTGTGAAAACCGGTTTGAGATGTTCTGGTCTGGTTTCAGCCAGTTTGAGCTGGTCTGGTGTGTCTTGAGCCAGTTTTAGCCGGTCTCTTCCTGTTTGAGTCCGGTTTAGCAGATTAAAACCGTTTTGAGACGGTCTAGTCCGCTTTGAGTCTGGTTTCAGCCGATCAAAACCGGTTTGAGCCGGTCTGGTCCGGTTTGAGTCCGGTTTGACCCAGTCAAAACAGGTTTGAGCCGATCTGGTCCGGTTTGAGTCCGGTTTGAGCCGGTCAAAACTGGTTGGAGCCCGTCTGGCCTGTTTTGATCTGGTCAAAACCCGTTTGACACTGGTTTGAGCCGGTCAAAACTGGTTTGAACCGTTCTGGTCCGGTTTGATCCGGTTTGGGCCTGTCTGGTCTGGTTTGAGCCGGTTCAAACCGGTTTTAGCTGGTCTGGTCCGGTTTGAGTCTGGTTTGAGCCGTTCAAAACCTGGTAGACCCGGTCTGGTCCGCAATGAGACAGTTA
Organism: Chlorocebus sabaeus; assembly: GCF_047675955.1. Taxonomy (NCBI): domain Eukaryota; kingdom Metazoa; phylum Chordata; class Mammalia; order Primates; family Cercopithecidae; genus Chlorocebus; species Chlorocebus sabaeus. The sequence continues at coordinate 30,533 of NW_027328145.1, read as the reverse complement.
AAACCGGTTTGAGCCAGTCTAAGAGCAGATCTGGTGCGGTTTGATACGGTTGGAGCCGGTCAAAACACGTTTGAGTCCGTTTTTAGCCGGTCTTTTCCGTTCTGGTTTGAGCCGGTCAAAACCTGTTTGAGCCAGTCTGCTCCAGTTTGAGTCCGGTTTGAGCCAGTCAAAACAGGTTTGAGCCGGTCTGGTCCGGTTTGAGTCCGGTTTGAGTCCGGTTTGTTCCGGTCTGGTCCAGTTTGAGCTGGTGAAAACCGGTTTGAGACCGTCTCATCCAGTTTGAGCTGGTCAAAACTGGTTTGAGCCAGTCTAATACGGTCAAAACATGTTTGAGCCGGTCTGCTCGGATTTGAGTCCGGTTTGAGGCGGTAAAACCCGGTTTCAGTCCGGTTTGAGCCGGTCTTTTCCGTTCCGGTTTGAGTCCGGTTTAAGCCGATCAAAACCGGTTTGAGCCGGTCTGATTCGGTTTGAGACGGTCAAAAGCGGTTTGAGTCGGGCTAATACGGTCAAAATAGGTTTGAGAGGGTCTGGTCCGGTTTGAGTCTGGTTTCAGCCGTTCAAAACCGGTTTGAGCCGGTCTGGTCTGGTTTGAACCGGTTTGAGCCTGTCTGGTCTGGTTTGAGAAGGGGAAAAACGGTATGAGCCGGTCTGGTCCCGTTATAGTCCGGTTTGAACCGGTTAAAACTGGTTTCAGCTGGTCTGGTTTGTTTTGAGCAGGTCTAGTCCGGTTTGAGCCTGTCAAAACTGGTTGGAAACGGTCGTGGCCGGTTTGAGCCCGTTTGAGCTGGTCTGGTCTAGTTTTAGCCGGTTTGAGCCGGTCTGTTCCTGCTTGAGCCGGTCTGTTCCAGTTTGAGTCCGATTTGAGCCGTTCAAACCCGGTATGAGCCGGTCTGGTACGGTTTGAGTCTGGTTTTAGGCAGTCAAAAAAGCTTTGAGCTGGTCTGGTTCGGTTTGAGTCCGGTTTGAGCCGGTCAAAACCGGTTTGAGCCGGTCTGGCCTGATTTGATCTGGTCAAAACCCGTTTGACTCTGGTTTGAGCCGGTCAAAACTGGTTTGAGCCGTTCTGGTCCGGTTTGATATGGCTTGAGGCAGTCTGGTCTCGTTTGAGCCGGTTCGAACTAGTTTTAGCCGGTCTGGTCCGGTTTGAGTCCGGTTTGAGCCGTTAAAAACCTGGTAGACCCGGTCTGGTCCGTAATGAGACGGTTAAAACCGGTTTGAGCCAGTCTAAGAGCCGGTCGGGTGTGGTTTGATCCGGTTGGAGCCGGTCAAATCATGTTTGAGTCCGTTTTGAGGTGGTGTGGTCTGTTCCGGTTTGAGCCGGTCAAAACCTGTTTGAGCCGGTCTGGCCTGGTTTGACCCGGTTTGAGCCGGTCCGGTCAGGTTTGAGTCCGGTTTGAGCCGGTCAAAACCGCATCCAGCCGGTCTGGTTCGTTTTGAGCCGGTCTGGTCCGGTTTGAGCCTGTCAAAACCGATTGGAACCGGTCTGGGCCGGTTTGAGTCCGGTTTGAGCCGGTCACAACCGGTTTGAGCCGGTCTGGCCTGGTTTGATATGGTCAAAACCCATATGAGTCCGGTTTGAGCCAGTGAAAACCGGTTTGAGATGTTCTGGTCCGGTTTGAGAAGGTTTGAGCCGGTCTGGTCTGGTGTGAGCCGATTTGAGCCCATCTGTTCCTGTTTGAGCAGGTCTGTTCCTGTTTGAGTCCGGTTTGAGCCGTTCAAAACCGTTTTGAGCCGGTCTAGTCAGGTTTGAGTCCTTTTTGAGCTAGTCAAAACAGGTTTGAGCCGGTCTGGTCCGGTTAGAGTCCACTTTGAGCCGGTCAAAACCGGTTTCAGCCGGTGTGGCCTGGTTTGATCTGGTCAAAACTCGTTTGACTCTGGTTTGAGCCCTTCAAAACTGGTTTGAGCCGTTTTGGTCCGGTTTGAGCCCGGTTTGAGCCGGTCAAAATTGGTTTGAGCCGGTCCGGCCTGGTTTGATCTGGTCAAAACCCGTTTGAGTCCGGATTGAGCCGGTCAATACCGGTCTGAGCCTGTCTGGTCCGGTTTGTGTCCGGTTTGAGTCCGGTATGTGCCGGTCTGGTGCAGTTGGAGCCGGTCAAAACAGGTTTGAGCCCGTCTCATGCGGTTTGAGCCAGTCAAATCTGGTTTGAGCCGGTATAATACGGTCAAAACATGTTTGAGCCGGTCTGCTCGGATTTGAGTCCGGTTTGAAGCGCTAAAAACCGGTTTAAGTCCGGTTTGAGCCGGTCTGTTCCGTTCCGGTTTGAGTCCGGTTTAAGCCGATCAAAACCAGTTTGAGCCGGTCTGTTTCAGTTTGAGACGGTCAAAACCGGTTTGAGCCTGTCTAATACGGTCAAAAGAGGTTTGAGATTGTCTGGTCCCTTTTGAGTCCGGTTTCAGCCGTTCAAAACCGGTTTGAGCCGATCTGGTCTGGTTTGAACCGGTTTGAGCAGGTCTGGTCTAGTTTGAGAAGGTGAAAACCGGTTTGAGCCGGTCTGGTCCCGTTATAGTCCGGTTTGAGCCGGTCAAAACTGGTTGGAGCCCGTCTGGCCTGTTTTGATCTTGTCAAAACCCGTTTGACACTGCTTTGAGCCGGTCAAAACTGGTTTGAACCGTTCTGGTCCGGTTTGATCCGGTTTGGGCCTGTCTGGTCTGGTTTGAGCCGGTTCAAACCGGTTTTAGCTGGTCTGGTCCGGTTTGAGTCTGGATTGAGCCGTTCAAAAGCTGGTAGACCCGGTCTGGTCCGTAATGAGACGGTTAAAACCGCTTTGAGCCAGTCTAAGGGCAGATTTGGTGCAGTTTGATATGGTTGGAGCCGGTCAAAACACGTTTGAGTCCGTTTTGAGCCGGTCTGGTCCGTTCTGGTTTGAGCCGGTCAAAACCTGTTTGAGCCAGTCTGCTCCAGTTTGAGTCCGGTTTGAGCCAGTCAAAACAGGTTTGAGCCGCTTTGGTTCGGTTTGAGCCCGGTTTGAGCTGGTCAAAATTGGTTTGAGCTGGTCCGGCCTTGTTTGATCTGGTCAAAACCCGTTTGAGTCCGGATTGAGCCGGTCAAAACCGATCTGAGCCGGTCTTGTCCGGTTTGTGTCCGGTTTTAGTCCGGTTTGTGTTTGTGCCGGTCTGGTGCAGTTTGAGCCGGTCAAAACCGGTTTGAGCCCGTCTCGTGCGGTTTGAGCCAGTCAAATCTGGCTTGAGCCCGTATAATACGGTCAAAACATGTTTGAGCCGGTCTGCTCGGATTTGAGTCCGGTTTGAAGCGCTAAAAACCGGTTTAAGTCCGGTTTGAGCCGGTCTGTTCCGTTCCGGTTTGAGTCCGGTTTAAGCCGATCAAAACCAGTTTGAGCCGGTCTGTTTCAGTTTGAGACGGTCAAAACCGGTTTGAGCCTGTCTAATACGGTCAAAAGAAGTTTGAGATTGTCTGGTCCCTTTTGAGTCCGGTTTCAGCCGTTCAAAACCGGTTTGAGCCGATCTGGTCTGGTTTGAACCGGTTTGAGCAGCTTTGGTCTAGTTTGAGAAGGTGAAAACCGGTTTGAGCCGGTCTGGTCCCGTTATAGTCCGGTTTGAGCCGGTTAAAACCGGTTTCAGCTGGTCTGGTTTGTTTTGAGCAGGTCTGATCCGGTTTGAGCCTCTCAAAACCGGTTGGAACCGGTCGGGGCCGGTTTGAGTGCGGTTTGAGCCGGTCCAAACCGGTTCGAGCCCGTGTGGCCTGGTTTGACCCGGTCAAAACACGTATGAGTCCGGATTGAGCCTGTGAAAACCGGTTTGAGATGTTCTGGTCTGGTTTCAGACAGTTTGAGCTGGTCTGGTGTGGCTTGAGCCAGTTTTAGCCGGTCTCTTCCTGTTTGAGTCCGGTTTAGCAGTTCAAAACCGTTTTGAGACGGTCTAGTCCGCTTTGAGTCTGGTTTCAGCCGATCAAAACCGGTTTGAGCCGGTCTGGTCCGGTTTGAGTCCGGTTTGACCCAGTCAAAACAGGTTTGAGCCGATCTGGTCCGGTTTGAGTCCAGTTTGAGCCGGTCAAAACTGGTTGGAGCCCGTCTGGCCTGTTTTGATCTGGTCAAAACCCGTTTGACACTGGTTTGAGCCGGTCAAAACTGGTTTGAACCGTTCTGGTCCGGTTTGATCCGGTTTGGGCCTGTCTGGTCTGGTTTAAGCCGGTTCAAACCGGTTTTAGCTGGTCTGGTCTGGTTTGAGTCTGGTTTGAGCCGTTCAAAACCTGGTAGACCCGGTCTGGTCCGTAATGAGACAGTTAAAACCGGTTTGAGCCAGTCTAAGAGCAGATCTGGTGCGGTTTGATACGGTTGGAGCCGGTCAAAACACGTTTGAGTCCGTTTTGAGCCGGTTTGGTCCGTTCTGGTTTGAGCCGGTCAAAACCTGTTTGAGCCAGTCTGCTCCTGTTTGAGTCCGGTTTGAGTCCGGTTTGTTCCGGTCTGGTCCAGTTTGAGCCGTTGAAAACCGGTTTGAGACCGTCTCATCCGGTTTGAGCTGGTCAAAACTGGTTTGAGCCAGTCTAATACGGTCAAAACATGTTTGAGCCGGTCTGCTCGGATTTGAGTCCGGTTTGAGGCGGTAAAACCCGGTTTCAGTCCGGTTTGAGCCGGTCTTTTCCGTTCCGGTTTGAGTCCGGTTTAAGCCGATCAAAACCGGTTTGAGCCGGTCTGATTCGGTTTGAGACGGTCAAAAGCGGTTTGAGTCGGGCTAATACGGTCAAAATAGGTTTGAGAGGGTCTGGTCCGGTTTGATTCTGGTTTCAGCCGTTCAAAACCGGTTTGAGCCGGTCTGGTCTGGTTTGAACCGGTTTGAGCCTGTCTGGTCTGGTTTGAGAAGGGGAAAAACGGTATGAGCCGGTCTGGTCCCGTTATAGTCCGGTTTGAACCGGTTAAAACTGTTTTCAGCTGGTCTGGTTTGTTTTGAGCAGGTCTAGTCCGGTTTGAGCCTGTCAAAACTGGTTGGAAACGGTCGTGGCCGGTTTGAGCCCGTTTGAGCTGGTCTGGTCTAGTTTTAGCCGGTTTGAGCCGGTCTGTTCCTGCTTGAGCCGGTCTGTTCCAGTTTGAGTCCGATTTGAGCCGTTCAAAACCGGTATGAGCCGGTCTGGTACAATTTGAGTCTGGTTTTAGCCAGTCAAAAAAGCTTTGAGCTGGTCTGGTTCGGTTTGAGTCCGGTTTGAGCCGGTCAAAACCGGTTTGAGCCGGTCTGGCCTGATTTGATCTGGTCAAAACCCGTTTGACTCTGGTTTGAGCCGGTCAAAACTGGTTTGAGCCGTTCTGGTCCGGTTTGATACGGCTTGAGGCAGTCTGGTCTCGTTTGAGCCGGTTCAAACCAGTTTTAGCCGGTCTGGTCCAGTTTGAGTCCGGTTTGAGCCGTTCAAAACCTGGTAGACCCGGTCTGGTCCGTAATGAGATGGTTAAAACCGGTTTGAGCCAGTCTAAGAGCCGGTCGGGTGTGGTTTGATCCGGTTGGAGCCGGTCAAATCATGTTTGAGTCCGTTTTGAGGTGGTCTGGTCCGTTCCGGTTTGAGCCGGTCAAAACCTGTTTGAGCCGGTCTGGCCTGGTTTGACCCGGTTTGAGCCGGTCAAAACCGGATTCAGTCGGTCTGGTTCGTTTTGAGCCGGTCTGGTCCGGTTTGAGCCTGTGAAATCCGATTGGAACCGGTCTGGGCCGGTTTGAGTCCGGTTTGAGCCGGTCAAAACCGGTTTGAGCCGGTCTGGCCTGGTTTGATATGGTCAAAACCCATATGAGTCCGGTTTGAGCCAGTGAAAACCGGTTTGAGATGTTCTGGTTTGGTTTGAGAAGGTTTGAGCCGGTCTGGTCTGGTGTGAGCCGATTTGAGCCCATCTGTTCCTGTTTGAGCAGGTCTGTTCCTGTTTGAGTCCGTTTTGAGCCGTTCAAAACCGTTTTGAGCCAGTCTAGTCAGGTTTGAGTCCTTTTTGAGCCAGTCAAACAGGTTTGAGCCGGTCTGGTCCGGTTAGAGTCCAGTTTGAGCCGGTCAAATCCGGTTTCAGCCGGTGTGGCCTGGTTTGATCTGGTCAAAACACGTTTGACTCTGCTTTGAGCCCGTCAAAACTGGTTTGAGTCGTTTTGGTCCGGTTTGAGCCCGGTTTGAGCTGGTCAAAATTGGTTTGAGCCGGTCCGGCCTGGTTTGATCTGGTCAAAACCCGTTTGAGTCCGGATTGAGCCGGTCAAAACCGGTCTGAGCCGGTCTGGTCCGGTTTGTGTCCGGTTTGAGTCCGGTTTGTGCCGGTCTGGTGCAGTTTGAGCCAGTCAAAACCGGTTTGAGCCCGTCTCGTGCGGTTTGAGCCAGTCAAATCTGGTTTGAGCCGGTATAATACGGTCAAAACATGTTTGAGCCGGTCTGCTTGGATTTGACTCCTGTTTGAAGCGCTAAAAACCGGTTTAAGTCCGGTTTGAGCCGGTCTGTTCCGTTCCGGTTTGAGTCCGGTTTAAGCCGATCAAAACCAGTTTGAGCCGGTCTGTTTCAGTTTGAGACGGTCAAAACCGGTTTGAGCCTGTCGAATACGGTCAAAAGAGGTTTGAGATTGTCTGGTCCCTTTTGAGTCCGGTTTCAGCCGTTCAAAACCGGTTTGAGCCGATCTGGTCTGGTTTGAACCGGTTTGAGCAGGTCTGGTCTAGTTTGAGAAGGTGAAAACCGGTTTGAGCCGGTCTGGTCCCGTTATAGTCCGGTTTGAGCCGGTTAAAACCGGTTTCAGCTGGTCTGGTTTGTTTTGAGCAGGTCTGATCCGGTTTGAGCCTCTCAAAACCTGTTGGAACCGGTCGGGGCCGGTTTGAGTCCGGTTTGAGCCGGTCCAAACCGGTTCGAGCCCGTGTGGCCTGGTTTGACCCGGTCAAAACACGTATGAGTCCGGATTGAGCCTGTGAAAGCCGGTTTGAGATGTTCTGATCTGGTTTCAGCCAGTTTGAGCTGGTCTGGTGTGGCTTGAGCCAGTTTTAGCCGGTCTCTTCCTGTTTGAGTCCGGTTTAGCAGTTCAAAACCGTTTTGAGACCGTCTAGTCCGCTTTGAGTCTGGTTTCAGCCGATCAAAACCGGTGTGAGCCGGTCTGGTCCGGTTTGAGTCCGGTTTGACCCAGTCAAAACAGGTTTGAGCCGATCTGGTCCGGTTTGAGTCCGGTTTGAGCCGGTCAAAACTGGTTGGAGCCCGTCTGGCCTGTTTTGATCTGGTCAAAACCCGTTTGACACTGGTTTGAGCCGGTCAAAACTGGTTTGAACCGTTCTGGTCCGGTTTGATATGGTTTGGGCCTGTCTGGTCTGGTTTGAGCCGGTTCAAATCGGTTTTAGCTGGTCTGGTCCGGTTTGAGTCTGGTTTGAGCCGTTCAAAACCAGGTAGACCCGGTCTGGTCCGTAATGAGACGGTTAAAACCGGTTTGAGCCAGTCTAAGAGCAGGTAGGCTGCGGTTTGATACGGTTGGAGCCGGTCAAAACACGTTTGAGTCCGTTTTGAGCCGGTCTGGTTCGTTCTGGTTTGAGCCGGTCAAAACCTGTTTGAGCCAGTCTGCTCCAGTTTGAGTCCGGTTTGAGCAAGTCAAAACAGGTTTGAGCCGGTCTGGTCCGGTTTGAGTCCGGTTTGAGTCCGGTTTGTTCCGGTCTGGTCCAGTTTGAGCCGGTGAAAACCGGTTTGAGACCGTCTCATCCGGTTTGAGCTGGTCAAAACTGGTTTGAGCCAGTCTAATACGGTCAAAACATGTTTGAGCCGGTCTGCTCGGATTTGAGTCCGCTTTGAGGCGGTAAAACCCGGTTTCAGTCCGGTTTGAGCCCGTCTTTTCCGTTCCGGTTTGAGTCCGGTTTAAGCCGATCAAAACCGGTTTGAGCCGGTCTGATTCGGTTTGAGACGGTCAAAAGCGGTTTGAGTCGGGCTAATACGGTCAAAATAGGTTTGAGAGGGTCTGGTCCGGTTTGAGTCTGGTTTCAGCTGTTCAAAACCGGTTTGAGCCAGTCTGGTCTGGTTTGAACCGGTTTGAGCCTGTCTGGTCTGGTTTGAGAAGGGGAAAAACGGTATGAGCCGGTCTGGTCCCGTTATAGTCCGGTTTGAACCGGTTAAAACTGGTTTCAGCTGGTCTGGTTTGTTTTGAGCAGGTCTAGTCCGGTTTGAGCCTGTCAAAACTGGTTGGAAACGGTCGTGGCCGGTTTGAGCCCGTTTGAGCTGGTCTGGTCTAGTTTTAGCCGGTTTGAGCCGGTCTGTTCCTGCTTGAGCCGGTCTGTTCCAGTTTGAGTCCGATTTGAGCCGTTCAAAACCGGTATGAGCCGGTCTGGTACAATTTGAGTCTGGTTTTAGCCAGTCAAAAAAGCTTTGAGCTGGTCTGGTTCGGTTTGAGTCCGGTTTGAGCCGGTCAAAACCGGTTTGAGCCGGTCTGGCCTGATTTGATCTGGTCAAAACCCGTTTGACTCTGGTTTGAGCCGGTCAAAACTGGTTTGAGCCGTTCTGGTCCGGTTTGATACGGCTTGAGGCAGTCTGGTCTCGTTTGAGCCGGTTCAAACCAGTTTTAGCCGGTCTGGTCCAGTTTGAGTCCGGTTTGAGCCGTTCAAAACCTGGTAGACCCGGTCTGGTCCGTAATGAGATGGTTAAAACCGGTTTGAGCCAGTCTAAGAGCCGGTCGGGTGTGGTTTGATCCGGTTGGAGCCGGTCAAATCATGTTTGAGTCCGTTTTGAGGTGGTCTGGTCCGTTCCGGTTTGAGCCGGTCAAAACCTGTTTGAGCCGGTCTGGCCTGGTTTGACCCGGTTTGAGCCGGTCAAAACCGGATTCAGTCGGTCTGGTTCGTTTTGAGCCGGTCTGGTCCGGTTTGAGCCTGTGAAATCCGATTGGAACCGGTCTGGGCCGGTTTGAGTCCGGTTTGAGCCGGTCAAAACCGGTTTGAGCCGGTCTGGCCTGGTTTGATATGGTCAAAACCCATATGAGTCCGGTTTGAGCCAGTGAAAACCGGTTTGAGATGTTCTGGTTTGGTTTGAGAAGGTTTGAGCCGGTCTGGTCTGGTGTGAGCCGATTTGAGCCCATCTGTTCCTGTTTGAGCAGGTCTGTTCCTGTTTGAGTCCGTTTTGAGCCGTTCAAAACCGTTTTGAGCCAGTCTAGTCAGGTTTGAGTCCTTTTTGAGCCAGTCAAACAGGTTTGAGCCGGTCTGGTCCGGTTAGAGTCCAGTTTGAGCCGGTCAAATCCGGTTTCAGCCGGTGTGGCCTGGTTTGATCTGGTCAAAACACGTTTGACTCTGCTTTGAGCCCGTCAAAACTGGTTTGAGTCGTTTTGGTCCGGTTTGAGCCCGGTTTGAGCTGGTCAAAATTGGTTTGAGCCGGTCCGGCCTGGTTTGATCTGGTCAAAACCCGTTTGAGTCCGGATTGAGCCGGTCAAAACCGGTCTGAGCCGGTCTGGTCCGGTTTGTGTCCGGTTTGAGTCCGGTTTGTGCCGGTCTGGTGCAGTTTGAGCCAGTCAAAACCGGTTTGAGCCCGTCTCGTGCGGTTTGAGCCAGTCAAATCTGGTTTGAGCCGGTATAATACGGTCAAAACATGTTTGAGCCGGTCTGCTTGGATTTGACTCCTGTTTGAAGCGCTAAAAACCGGTTTAAGTCCGGTTTGAGCCGGTCTGTTCCGTTCCGGTTTGAGTCCGGTTTAAGCCGATCAAAACCAGTTTGAGCCGGTCTGTTTCAGTTTGAGACGGTCAAAACCGGTTTGAGCCTGTCGAATACGGTCAAAAGAGGTTTGAGATTGTCTGGTCCCTTTTGAGTCCGGTTTCAGCCGTTCAAAACCGGTTTGAGCCGATCTGGTCTGGTTTGAACCGGTTTGAGCAGGTCTGGTCTAGTTTGAGAAGGTGAAAACCGGTTTGAGCCGGTCTGGTCCCGTTATAGTCCGGTTTGAGCCGGTTAAAACCGGTTTCAGCTGGTCTGGTTTGTTTTGAGCAGGTCTGATCCGGTTTGAGCCTCTCAAAACCTGTTGGAACCGGTCGGGGCCGGTTTGAGTCCGGTTTGAGCCGGTCCAAACCGGTTCGAGCCCGTGTGGCCTGGTTTGACCCGGTCAAAACACGTATGAGTCCGGATTGAGCCTGTGAAAGCCGGTTTGAGATGTTCTGATCTGGTTTCAGCCAGTTTGAGCTGGTCTGGTGTGGCTTGAGCCAGTTTTAGCCGGTCTCTTCCTGTTTGAGTCCGGTTTAGCAGTTCAAAACCGTTTTGAGACCGTCTAGTCCGCTTTGAGTCTGGTTTCAGCCGATCAAAACCGGTGTGAGCCGGTCTGGTCCGGTTTGAGTCCGGTTTGACCCAGTCAAAACAGGTTTGAGCCGATCTGGTCCGGTTTGAGTCCGGTTTGAGCCGGTCAAAACTGGTTGGAGCCCGTCTGGCCTGTTTTGATCTGGTCAAAACCCGTTTGACACTGGTTTGAGCCGGTCAAAACTGGTTTGAACCGTTCTGGTCCGGTTTGATATGGTTTGGGCCTGTCTGGTCTGGTTTGAGCCGGTTCAAATCGGTTTTAGCTGGTCTGGTCCGGTTTGAGTCTGGTTTGAGCCGTTCAAAACCAGGTAGACCCGGTCTGGTCCGTAATGAGACGGTTAAAACCGGTTTGAGCCAGTCTAAGAGCAGGTAGGCTGCGGTTTGATACGGTTGGAGCCGGTCAAAACACGTTTGAGTCCGTTTTGAGCCGGTCTGGTTCGTTCTGGTTTGAGCCGGTCAAAACCTGTTTGAGCCAGTCTGCTCCAGTTTGAGTCCGGTTTGAGCAAGTCAAAACAGGTTTGAGCCGGTCTGGTCCGGTTTGAGTCCGGTTTGAGTCCGGTTTGTTCCGGTCTGGTCCAGTTTGAGCCGGTGAAAACCGGTTTGAGACCGTCTCATCCGGTTTGAGCTGGTCAAAACTGGTTTGAGCCAGTCTAATACGGTCAAAACATGTTTGAGCCGGTCTGCTCGGATTTGAGTCCGCTTTGAGGCGGTAAAACCCGGTTTCAGTCCGGTTTGAGCCCGTCTTTTCCGTTCCGGTTTGAGTCCGGTTTAAGCCGATCAAAACCGGTTTGAGCCGGTCTGATTCGGTTTGAGACGGTCAAAAGCGGTTTGAGTCGGGCTAATACGGTCAAAATAGGTTTGAGAGGGTCTGGTCCGGTTTGAGTCTGGTTTCAGCTGTTCAAAACCGGTTTGAGCCAGTCTGGTCTGGTTTGAACCGGTTTGAGCCTGTCTGGTCTGGTTTGAGAAGGGGAAAAACGGTATGAGCCGGTCTGGTCCCGTTATAGTCCGGTTTGAACCGGTTAAAACTGGTTTCAGCTGGTCTGGTTTGTTTTGAGCAGGTCTAGTCCGGTTTGAGCCTGTCAAAACTGGTTGGAAACGGTCGTGGCCGGTTTGAGCCCGTTTGAGCTGGTCTGGTCTAGTTTTAGCCGGTTTGAGCCGGTCTGTTCCTGCTTGAGCCGGTCTGTTCCAGTTTGAGTCCGATTTGAGCCGTTCAAAACCGGTATGAGCCGGTCTGGTACGGTTTGAGTCTGGTTTGAGCCAGTCAAAAAAGCTTTGAGCTGGTCTGGTTCGGTTTGAGTCCGGTTTGAGCCGGTCAAAACCGGTTTGAGCCGGTCTGGCCTGATTTGATCTGGTCAAAACCCGTTTGACTCTGGTTTGAGCCGGTCAAAACTGGTTTGAGCCGTTCTGGTCCGGTTTGATACGGCTTGAGGCAGTCTGGTCTCGTTTGAGCTGGTTCGAACCAGTTTTAGCCGGTCTGGTCCGGTTTGAGTCCGGTTTGAGCCGTTCAAAACCTGGTAGACCCGGTCTGGTGCGTAATGAGACGGTTAAAACCGGTTTGAGCCAGTCTAAGAGCCGGTCGGGTGTGGTTTGATCCGGTTGGAGCCGGTCAAATCATGTTTCAGTCCGTTTTGAGGTGGTCTGGTCCGTTCCGGTTAGAGCCGGTCAAAACCGGTTCGAGCCGGTCTGGCCTGGTTTGATATGGTCAAAACCCATATGAGTCCGGTTTGAGCCAGTGAAAACCGGTTTGAGATGTTCTGGTCCGGTTTGAGAAGGTTTGAGCCGGTCTGGTCTGGTGTGAGCCGATTTGAGCCCATCTGTTCCTGTTTGAGCCGGTCTGTTCATGTTTGAGTCCAGTTTGAGCCGTTCAAAACCGTTTTGAGCCGGTCTAGTCAGGTTTGAGTCCTTTTTGAGCCAGTCAAAACAGGTTTGAGCCGGTCTGGTCCGGTTAGAGTCCAGTTTGAGCCGGTCAAAACCGGTTTCAGCCGGTGTGGCCTGGTTTGATCTGGTCAAAACACGTTTGACTCTGGTTTGAGCCCGTCAAAACTGGTTTGAGCCGTTTTGGTCCGGTTTGAGCCCGGTTTGAGCCGGTCAAAATTGGTTTGAGCCGGTCCGGCCTGGTTTGATCTGGTCAAAACCCGTTTGAGTCCGGATTGAGCCGGTCAAAACCGGTCTGAGCCGGTCTGGTCCGGTTTGTGTCCGGTTTGAGTCCGGTTTGTGCCGGTCTGGTGCAGTTTGAGCCGGTCAAAACCGGTTTGAGCCCGTCTCGTGCGGTTTGAGCCAGTCAAATCTGGTTTGAGCCGGTATAATACGGTCAAAACATGTTTGAGCCAGTCTGCTGGGATTTGAGTCCGGTTTGAAGCGCTAAAAACCGGTTTAAGTTCGGTTTGAGCCGGTCTGTTCCGTTCCGGTTTGAGTCCGGTTTAAGCCGATCAAAACCAGTTTGAGCCGGTCTGTTTCAGTTTGAGACGGTCAAAACCGGTTTGAGCCTGTCTAATACGGTCAAAAGAGGTTTGAGATTGTCTGGTCCCTTTTGAGTCCGGTTTCAGCCGTTCAAAACAGGTTTGAGCCGATCTGGTCTGGTTTGAACTGGTTTGAGCAGGTCTGGTCTAGTTTGAGAAGGTGAAAACGGTTTGAGCCGGTCTGGTCCCGTTATAGTCCGGTTTGAGCTGGTTAAAACCGGTTTCAGCTGGTCTGGTTTGTTTTGAGCAGGTCTGATCCGGTTTGAGCCTCACAAAACCGGTTGGATTCGGTCGGGGCCGGTTTGAGTGCGGTTTGAGCCGGTCCAAACCGGTTCGAGCCCGTGTGGCCTGGTTTGACCTGGTCAAAACACGTATGAGTCCGGATTGAGCCTGTGAAAACCGGTTTGAGATGTTCTGGTCTGGTTTCAGCCAGTTTGAGCTGGTCTGGTTTGGCTTGAGCCAGTTTTAGCTGGTCTCTTCCTGTTTGAGTCCGGTTTAGCAGTTCAAAACCGTTTTGAGACGGTCTAGTCCACTTTGAGTCTGGTTTCCGCCCATCAAAACCGGTTTGAGCCGGTCTGGTCCGGTTTGAGTCCGGTTTGACCCAGTCAAAACAGGTTTGAGCTGATCTGGTCCGGTTTGAGTTCGGTTTGAGCCGGTCAAAACTGGTTGGAGCCCGTCTGGCCTGTTTTGATCTGGTCAAAACCCGTTTGACACTGGTTTGAGCCGGTCAAAACTGGTTTGAACCGTTCTGGTCCGGTTTGATCCGGTTTGGGCCTGTCTGGTCTGGTTTGAGCCGGTTCAAACCGGTTTTAGCTGGTCTGGTCCGGTTTGTGTCTGGTTTGAGCCGTTCAAAACCTGGTAGACCCGGTCTGGTCCGTAATGAGACGGTTAAAACCGGTTTGAGCCAGTCTAAGAGCAGATCTGGTGCGGTTTGATACGGTTGGAGCCGGTCAAAAGACGTTTGAGTCCGTTTTGAGCCGGTCTGGTCCGTTCTGGTTTGAGCCGGTCAAAACCTGTTTGAGCCAGTCTGCTCCAGTTTGAGTCCGGTTTGAGTCCGGTTTGTTCCGGTCTGGTCCAGTTTGAGCTGGTGAAAACCGGTTTGAGACCGTCTCATCCGGTTTGAGCTGGTCAAAACTGGTTTGAGCCAGTCTAATACGGTCAAAACATGTTTGAGCCGGTCTGCTCGGATTTGAGTCCGGTTTGAGGCGGTAAAACCTGGTTTCAGTCCGGTTTGAGCCGGTCATTTCCGCTCCGGTTTGAGTCCGGTTTAAGCCGATCAAAACCGGTTTGAGCCGGTCTGATTCGGTTTGAGACGGTCAAAAGCGGTTTGAGTCGGGCTAATACGGTCAAAATAGGTTTGAGGGGGTCTGGTCCGGTTTGATTCTGGTTTCAGCCGTTCAAAACCGGTTTGAGCCGGTCTGGTCTGGTTTGAACCGGTTTGAGCCTGTCTGGTCTGGTTTGAGAAGGGGAAAAACGGTATGAGCCGTTCTGGCCCCTTTATAGTCCGTTTTGAACCGGTTTAAAACTGGTTTCAGCTGGTCTGGTTTGTTTTGAGAAGGTCTAGTCCGGTTTGAGCCTGTCAAAACTGGTTGGAAACGGTCATGGCCGGTTTGAGCCCGTTTGAGCTGGTCTGGTCTAGTTTTAGCCGGTTTGAGCCGGTCTGTTCCTGCTTGAGCCGGTCTGTTCCAGTTTGAGTCCGATTTGAGCCGTTCAAAACCGGTATGAGCCGGTCTGGTACGGTTTGAGTCTGGTTTGAGCCAGTCAAAAAAGCTTTGAGCTGGTCTGGTTCGGTTTGAGTCCGGTTTGAGCCGGTCAAAACCGGTTTGAGCCGGTCTGGCCTGATTTGATCTGGTCAAAACCCGTTTGACTCTGGTTTGAGCCGGTCAAAACTGGTTTGAGCCGTTCTGGTCTGGTTTGATACGGCTTGAGGCAGTCTGGTCTCGTTTGTGCCGGTTCAAACCAGTTTTAGCCGTTCTGGTCCAGTTTGAGTCCGGTTTGAGCCGTTCAAATCCTGGTAGACCCGGGCTGCTCCGTAATGAGACAGTTACAACCGGTTTGAGCCAGTCTAAGAGCCGGTCAGGTGTGGTTTGATCCAGTTGGAGCCGGTCAAATCATGTTTGAGTCCGTTTTGAGGTGGTCTGGTCCGTTCCGGTTTGAGCCGGTCAAAACCTGTTTGAGACGGTCTGGCCTGGTTTGACCCGGTTTGAGCCGGTCCGGTCAGGTTTTAGTCCGGTTTGAGCCGGTCAAAACCGGGTTCAGTCGGTCTGGTTCGTTTTGAGCCGGTCTGGTCCGGTTTGAGCCTGTGAAAACCGATTGGAACCGGTCTGGGCCGGTTTGAGTATGGTTTGAGCCGGTCAAAACCGATTTGAGCCGGTCTGGCCTGGTTTGATATGGTCAAAACCCATATGAGTCCGGTTTGAGCCAGTGAAAACCGGTTTGAGATGTTCTGGTCCGGTTTGAGAAGGTTTGAGCCGGTCTGGTCTGGTGTGAGCCGATTTGAGCCCATCTGTTCCTGTTTGAGACGGTCTGTTCATGTTTGAGTCCGGTTTGAGCCGTTCAAAACCGTTTGGAGCCGGTCTAGTCAGGTTTGAGTCCTTTTTGAGCCAGTCAAAACAGGTTTGAGCCGGTCTGGTCAGGTTAGAGTCCAGTTTGAGCCGGTCAAAACTGGTTGGAGCCCGTCTGGCCTGTTTTGATCTGGTCAAAACCCGTTTGACACTGGTTTGATCCGGTCAAAACTGGTTTGAACCTTTCTGGTCCGGTTTGATCCGGTTTGGGCCTGTCTGGTCTGGTTTGAGCCGGTTCAAACCGGTTTTAGCTGGTCTGGTCCGGTTTGAGTCTGGTTTGAGCCGTTCAAAACCTGGTAGACCCGGTCTGGTCCGTAATGAGACGGTTAAAACCGGTTTGAGCCAGTCTAAGAGCCGGTCGGGTGCGGTTGGATACGGTTGGAGCCGGTCAAAACACGTTTGAGTCCGTTTTGAGCCGGTCTGGTCCGTTCTGGTTTGAGCCGGTCAAAACCTGTTTGAGCCAGTTTGCTCCAGTTTGAGTCCGGTTTGAGCCAGTCAAAACAGGTTTGAGCCGGTCTGGTCCGGTTTGAGTCCAGTTTGAGCCGGCAATACAGGTTTGAGCCGGTCTGGTCCGGTTAGATTCCAGTTTGAGCCAGTCAAAACCGGTTTCAGCCGGTGTGGCCTGGTTTGATCTGGTCAAAACACGTTTGACTCTGGTTTGAGCCCGTCAAAACTGGTTTGAGCCGTTTTGGTCCGGTTTGAGCCCGGTTTGAGCCGGTCAAAATTGGTTTGAGCCGGTCCGGCCTGGTTTGATCTGGTCAAAACCCGTTTGAGTCCGGATTGAGCCGGTCAAAACCGGTCTGAGCCGGTCTGGTCCGGTTTGTGTCCGGTTTGAGTCCGGTTTGTGCCGGTCTGGTGCAGTTTGAGCCGGTCAAAACCGGTTTGAGCCCGTCTCGTGCGGTTTGAGCTAGTCAAATCTGGTTTGAGCCGGTATAATACGGTCAAAACATGTTTGAGCCGGTCTGCTGGGATTTGAGTCCGGTTTGAAGCGCTAAAAACCGGTTTAAGTCCGGTTTGAGCCGGTCTGTTCCGTTCCGGTTTGAGTCCGGTTTAAGCCGATCAAAACCAGTTTGAGCCGGTCTGTTTCAGTTTGAGACGGTCAAAACCGGTTTGAGCCTGTCTAATACGGTCAAAAGAGGTTTGAGATTGTCTGGTCCCTTTTGAGTCCGGTTTCAGCCGTTCAAAACCGGTTTGAGCCGATCTGGTCTGGTTTGAACCGGTTTGAGCAGGTCTGGTCTAGTTTGAGAAGGTGAAAACCGGTTTGAGCCGGTCTGGTCTCGTTATAGTCCGGTTTGAGCTGGTTAAAACCGGTTTCAGCTGGTCTGGTTTGTTTTGAGCAGGTCTGATACGGTTTGAGCCTCACAAAACCGGTTGGAACCGGTCGGGGCCGGTTTGAGTCCGGTTTGAGCCGGTCCAAACCGGTTCGAGCCCGTGTGGCCTGGTTTGACCCGGTCAAAACACGTATGAGTCCGGATTGAGCCTGTGAAAACCGGTTTGAGATGTTCTGGTCTGGTTTCAGCCAGTTTGAGCTGGTCTGGTGAGGCTTGAGGCAGTTTTAGCCGGTCTCTTCCTGTTTGAGTCCGGTTTAGCAGTTCAAAACCGTTTTGAGACGGTCTAGTCCGCTTTGAGTCTGGTTTCAGCCGATCAAAACCGGTTTGAGCCGGTCTGGTCCGGTTTGAGTCCGGTTTGACCCAGTCAAAACAGGTTTGAGGCGATCTGGTCCGGTTTGAGTCCGGTTTGAGCCGGTCAAAACTGGTTGGAGCCCGTCTGGACTGTTTTGATCTGGTCAAAACCCGCTTGACACTGGTTTGAGCCGGTCAAAACTGGTTTGAACCGTTCTGGTGCGGTTTGATCCGGTTTGGGCCTGTCTGGTCTGGTTTGAGCCGGTTCAAACCGGTTTTAGCTGGTCTGGTCCGGTTTGAGTCTGGATTGAGCCGTTCAAAACCTGGTAGACCCGGTCTGGTCCGTAATGAGACGGTTAAAACCGGTTTGAGCCAGTCTAAGAGCAGATCTGGTGCAGTTTGATACGGTTGGAGCCGGTCAAAACACGTTTGAGTCCGTTTCGAGCCGGTCTGGTCCTTTCTGGTTTGAGCCGGTCAAAACCTGTTTGAGCCCGTCTGCTCCAGTTTGAGTCTGGTTTGAGCCAGTCAAAACAGGTTTGAGCCGGTCTGGTCCAGTTTGAGTCCGGTTTGAGTCCGGTTTGTTCCGGTCTGGTCCAGTTTGAGCCGGTGAAAACCGGTTTGAGACCGTCTCATCCGGTTTTAACTGGTCAAAACTGGTTTGAGCCAGTCTAATACGGTCAAAACATGTTTGAGCCGGTCTGCTCGGATTTGAGTCCGGTTTGAGGCGGTAAAACCCGGTTTCAGTCCGGTTTGAGCCGGTCTTTTCCGTTCCGGTTTGAGTCCGGTTTAAGCCGATCAAAACCGGTTTGGGCCGGTCTGATTCGGTTTGAGACGGTCAAAAGCGGTTTGAGTCGGGCTAATACGGTCAAAATAGGTTTGAGAGGGTCTGGTCCAGTTTGAGTCTGGTTTCAGCCGTTCAAAACCGGTTTGAGCCGGTCTGGTCTGGTTTGAACCGGTTTGAGCCTGTCTGGTCTGGTTTGAGAAGGGGAAAAACGGTATGAGCTGGTCTGGTCCCGTTATAGTCCGGTTTGAACCGGTTAAAACTGGTTTCAGCTGGTCTGGTTTGTTTTGAGCAGGTCTAGTCCGGTTTGAGCCTGTCAAAACTGGTTGGAAACGGTCGTGGCCGGTTTGAGCCCGTTTGAGCTGGTCTGGTCTAGTTTTAGCCGGTTTGAGCCGGTCTGTTCCTGCTTGAGCCGGTCTGTTCCAGTTTGAGTCCGATTTGAGCCGTTCAAAAGCGGTATGAGCCGGTCTGGTACGGTTTGAGTCTGGTTTGAGCCAGTCAAAAAAGCTTTGAGCTGGTCTGGTTCGGTTTGAGTCCGGTTTGAGCCGGTCAAAACCGGTTTGAGCCAGTCTGGCCTGATTTGATCTGGTCAAAACCCGTTTGACTCTGGTTTGAGCCGGTCAAAACTGGTTTGAGCCGTTCTGGTCCGGTTTGATACGGCTTGAGGCAGTCTGGTCTCGTTTGAGCCGGTTCAAACCAGTTTTAGCCGGTCTGGTCCGGTTTGAGTCCGGTTTGAGCCGTTCAAAACCTGGTAGACGCGGTCTGGTCCGTAATGAGACGGTTAAAGCCGGTTTGAGCCAGTCTAAGAGCCGGTCGGGTGTGGTTTGATCCAGTTGGAGCCGGTCAAATCATGTTTGAGTCCGTTTTGAGGCGGTCTGGTCCGTTCCGGTTTGAGCCCGTCAAAATCTGTTTGAGCCGGTCTGTCCTGGTTTGACCCAGTTTGAGCCGGTCCGGTCAGGTTTTAGTCCGGTTTGAGCCGGTCAAAACCGGATTCAGCCGGTCTGGTTCGTTTTGAGCCGGTCTGGTCCGGTTTGAGCCTGTCAAAACCGACTGGAACAGGTCTGGGCCTGTTTGAGTCCGGTTTGAGCCGGTCAAAACCGGTTTGAGCCGGTCTGGCCTGGTTTGATATGGTCAAAACACATATGAGTCCGGTTTGAGCCAGTGAACACCGGTTTGAGATGTTCTTGTCCGGTTTGAGACGGTTTGAGCCGGTCTGGTCTGGTGTGAGCCGATTTGAGCCCATCTGTTCCTGTTTGAGCGGGTCTGTTCATGTTTGAGTCCGGTTTGAGCCGTTCAAAACCGTTTTGAGCCGGTCTAGTCAGGTTTGAGTCCTTTTTGAGCCAGTCAAAACAGGTTTGAGCCGGTCTGGTCCGGTTAGAGTCCAGTTTGAGCCGGTCAAAACCGGTTTCAGCCGGTGTGGCCTGGTTTGATCTGGTCAAAACACGTTTGACTCTGGTTTGAGCCCATCAAAACTGGTTTGAGCCGTTTTGGTCCGGTTTGAGACCGGTTTGAGCCGGTTAAAATTGGTTTGAGCCGGTCCGGCCTGGTTTGATCTGGTCAAAACCCGTTTGAGTCTGGATTGAGCCGGTCAAAACCGGTCTGAGCCGGTCTGGTCCGGTTTGTGTCCGGTTTGAGTCCGGTTTGTGCCGGTCTGGTGCAGTTTGAGCCGGTCAAAACCGGTTTGAGCCCGTCTCGTGCGGTTTGAGCCAGTCAAATCTGGTTTGAGCCGGTATAATACGGTCAAAACATGTTTGAGCCGGTCTGCTCGGATTTGAGTCCGGTTTGAAGCGCTAAAAACCGGTTTAAGTCCGGTTTGAGCCGGTGTGTTCCGTTCCGGTTTGAGTCCGGTTTAAGCCTATCAAAACCAGTTTTAGCCGGTCTGTTTCAGTTTGAGACGGTCAAAACCGGTTTGAGCCTGTCTAATACGGTCAAAAGAGGTTTGAGATTGTCTGGTCCCTTTTGAGTCCGGTTTCAGCCGTTCAAAACCGGTTTGAGCCGATCTGGTCTGGTTTGAACCGGTTTGAGCAGGTCTGGTCTAGTTTGAGAAGGTGAAAACCGGTTTGAGCCGGTCTGGTCTCGTTATAGTCCGGTTTGAGCCGGTTAAAACCGGTTTCAGCTGGTCTGGTTTGTTTTGAGCAGGTCTGATCCGGTTTGAGCCTCTCAAAACCGGTTGGAACTGGTCGGGGCCGCTTTGAGTCCGGTTTGAGCCAGTCCAAACCGGTTCGAGCCCGTGTGGCCTGGTTTGACCCGGTCAAAACACGTATGAGTCCGGATTGAGCCTGTGAAAACCGGTTTGAGATGTTCTGGTCTGGTTTCAGCCAGTTTGAGCTGGTCTGGTGTGTCTTGAGCCAGTTTTAGCCGGTCTCTTCCTGTTTGAGTCCGGTTTAGCAGATTAAAACCGTTTTGAGACGGTCTAGTCCGCTTTGAGTCTGGTTTCAGCCGATCAAAACCGGTTTGAGCCGGTCTGGTCCGGTTTGAGTCCGGTTTGACCCAGTCAAAACAGGTTTGAGCCGATCTGGTCCGGTTTGAGTCCGGTTTGAGCCGGTCAAAACTGGTTGGAGCCCGTCTGGCCTGTTTTGATCTGGTCAAAACCCGTTTGACACTGGTTTGAGCCGGTCAAAACTGGTTTGAACCGTTCTGGTCCGGTTTGATCCGGTTTGGGCCTGTCTGGTCTGGTTTGAGCCGGTTCAAACCGGTTTTAGCTGGTCTGGTCCGGTTTGAGTCTGGTTTGAGCCGTTCAAAACCTGGTAGACCCGGTCTGGTCCGCAATGAGACAGTTAAAACCGGTTTGAGCCAGTCTAAGAGCAGATCTGGTGCGGTTTGATACGGTTGGAGCCGGTCAAAACACGTTTGAGTCCGTTTTTAGCCGGTCTTTTCCGTTCTGGTTTGAGCCGGTCAAAACCTGTTTGAGCCAGTCTGCTCCAGTTTGAGTCCGGTTTGAGCCAGTCAAAACAGGTTTGAGCCGGTCTGGTCCGGTTTGAGTCCGGTTTGAGTCCGGTTTGTTCCGGTCTGGTCCAGTTTGAGCTGGTGAAAACCGGTTTGAGACCGTCTCATCCAGTTTGAGCTGGTCAAAACTGGTTTGAGCCAGTCTAATACGGTCAAAACATGTTTGAGCCGGTCTGCTCGGATTTGAGTCCGGTTTGAGGCGGTAAAACCCGGTTTCAGTCCGGTTTGAGCCGGTCTTTTCCGTTCCGGTTTGAGTCCGGTTTAAGCCGATCAAAACCGGTTTGAGCCGGTCTGATTCGGTTTGAGACGGTCAAAAGCGGTTTGAGTCGGGCTAATACGGTCAAAATAGGTTTGAGAGGGTCTGGTCCGGTTTGAGTCTGGTTTCAGCCGTTCAAAACCGGTTTGAGCCGGTCTGGTCTGGTTTGAACCGGTTTGAGCCTGTCTGGTCTGGTTTGAGAAGGGGAAAAACGGTATGAGCCGGTCTGGTCCCGTTATAGTCCGGTTTGAACCGGTTAAAACTGGTTTCAGCTGGTCTGGTTTGTTTTGAGCAGGTCTAGTCCGGTTTGAGCCTGTCAAAACTGGTTGGAAACGGTCGTGGCCGGTTTGAGCCCGTTTGAGCTGGTCTGGTCTAGTTTTAGCCGGTTTGAGCCGGTCTGTTCCTGCTTGAGCCGGTCTGTTCCAGTTTGAGTCCGATTTGAGCCGTTCAAACCCGGTATGAGCCGGTCTGGTACGGTTTGAGTCTGGTTTTAGCCAGTCAAAAAAGCTTTGAGCTGGTCTGGTTCGGTTTGAGTCCGGTTTGAGCCGGTCAAAACCGGTTTGAGCCGGTCTGGCCTGATTTGATCTGGTCAAAACCCGTTTGACTCTGGTTTGAGCCGGTCAAAACTGGTTTGAGCCGTTCTGGTCCGGTTTGATATGGCTTGAGGCAGTCTGGTCCCGTTTGAGCCGGTTCGAACTAGTTTTAGCCGGTCTGGTCCGGTTTGAGTCCGGTTTGAGCCGTTAAAAACCTGGTAGACCCGGTCTGGTCCGTAATGAGACGGTTAAAACCGGTTTGAGCCAGTCTAAGAGCCGGTCGGGTGTGGTTTGATCCGGTTGGAGCCGGTCAAATCATGTTTGAGTCCGTTTTGAGGTGGTGTGGTCTGTTCCGGTTTGAGCCGGTCAAAACCTGTTTGAGCCGGTCTGGCCTGGTTTGACCCGGTTTGAGCCGGTCCGGTCAGGTTTGAGTCCGGTTTGAGCCGGTCAAAACCGCATCCAGCCGGTCTGGTTCGTTTTGAGCCGGTCTGGTCCGGTTTGAGCCTGTCAAAACCGATTGGAACCGGTCTGGGCCGGTTTGAGTCCGGTTTGAGCCGGTCACAACCGGTTTGAGCCGGTCTGGCCTGGTTTGATATGGTCAAAACCCATATGAGTCCGGTTTGAGCCAGTGAAAACCGGTTTGAGATGTTCTGGTCCGGTTTGAGAAGGTTTGAGCCGGTCTGGTCTGGTGTGAGCCGATTTGAGCCCATCTGTTCCTGTTTGAGCAGGTCTGTTCCTGTTTGAGTCCGGTTTGAGCCGTTCAAAACCGTTTTGAGCCGGTCTAGTCAGGTTTGAGTCCTTTTTGAGCTAGTCAAAACAGGTTTGAGCCGGTCTGGTCCGGTTAGAGTCCACTTTGAGCCGGTCAAAACCGGTTTCAGCCGGTGTGGCCTGGTTTGATCTGGTCAAAACTCGTTTGACTCTGGTTTGAGCCCTTCAAAACTGGTTTGAGCCGTTTTGGTCCGGTTTGAGCCCGGTTTGAGCCGGTCAAAATTGGTTTGAGCCGGTCCGGCCTGGTTTGATCTGGTCAAAACCCGTTTGAGTCCGGATTGAGCCGGTCAATACCGGTCTGAGCCTGTCTGGTCCGGTTTGTGTCCGGTTTGAGTCCGGTATGTGCCGGTCTGGTGCAGTTGGAGCCGGTCAAAACAGGTTTGAGCCCGTCTCATGCGGTTTGAGCCAGTCAAATCTGGTTTGAGCCGGTATAATACGGTCAAAACATGTTTGAGCCGGTCTGCTCGGATTTGAGTCCGGTTTGAAGCGCTAAAAACCGGTTTAAGTCCGGTTTGAGCCGGTCTGTTCCGTTCCGGTTTGAGTCCGGTTTAAGCCGATCAAAACCAGTTTGAGCCGGTCTGTTTCAGTTTGAGACGGTCAAAACCGGTTTGAGCCTGTCTAATACGGTCAAAAGAGGTTTGAGATTGTCTGGTCCCTTTTGAGTCCGGTTTCAGCCGTTCAAAACCGGTTTGAGCCGATCTGGTCTGGTTTGAACCGGTTTGAGCAGGTCTGGTCTAGTTTGAGAAGGTGAAAACCGGTTTGAGCCGGTCTGGTCCCGTTATAGTCCGGTTTGAGCCGGTCAAAACTGGTTGGAGCCCGTCTGGCCTGTTTTGATCTTGTCAAAACCCGTTTGACACTGCTTTGAGCCGGTCAAAACTGGTTTGAACCGTTCTGGTCCGGTTTGATCCGGTTTGGGCCTGTCTGGTCTGGTTTGAGCCGGTTCAAACCGGTTTTAGCTGGTCTGGTCCGGTTTGAGTCTGGATTGAGCCGTTCAAAAGCTGGTAGACCCGGTCTGGTCCGTAATGAGACGGTTAAAACCGCTTTGAGCCAGTCTAAGGGCAGATTTGGTGCAGTTTGATATGGTTGGAGCCGGTCAAAACACGTTTGAGTCCGTTTTGAGCCGGTCTGGTCCGTTCTGGTTTGAGCCGGTCAAAACCTGTTTGAGCCAGTCTGCTCCAGTTTGAGTCCGGTTTGAGCCAGTCAAAACAGGTTTGAGCCGCTTTGGTTCGGTTTGAGCCCGGTTTGAGCTGGTCAAAATTGGTTTGAGCTGGTCCGGCCTTGTTTGATCTGGTCAAAACCCGTTTGAGTCCGGATTGAGCCGGTCAAAACCGATCTGAGCCGGTCTTGTCCGGTTTGTGTCCGGTTTTAGTCCGGTTTGTGTTTGTGCCGGTCTGGTGCAGTTTGAGCCGGTCAAAACCGGTTTGAGCCCGTCTCGTGCGGTTTGAGCCAGTCAAATCTGGTTTGAGCCCGTATAATACGGTCAAAACATGTTTGAGCCGGTCTGCTCGGATTTGAGTCCGGTTTGAAGCGCTAAAAACCGGTTTAAGTCCGGTTTGAGCCGGTCTGTTCCGTTCCGGTTTGAGTCCGGTTTAAGCCGATCAAAACCAGTTTGAGCCGGTCTGTTTCAGTTTGAGACGGTCAAAACCGGTTTGAGCCTGTCTAATACGGTCAAAAGAAGTTTGAGATTGTCTGGTCCCTTTTGAGTCCGGTTTCAGCCGTTCAAAACCGGTTTGAGCCGATCTGGTCTGGTTTGAACCGGTTTGAGCAGCTTTGGTCTAGTTTGAGAAGGTGAAAACCGGTTTGAGCCGGTCTGGTCCCGTTATAGTCCGGTTTGAGCCGGTTAAAACCGGTTTCAGCTGGTCTGGTTTGTTTTGAGCAGGTCTGATCCGGTTTGAGCCTCTCAAAACCGGTTGGAACCGGTCGGGGCCGGTTTGAGTGCGGTTTGAGCCGGTCCAAACCGGTTCGAGCCCGTGTGGCCTGGTTTGACCCGGTCAAAACACGTATGAGTCCGGATTGAGCCTGTGAAAACCGGTTTGAGATGTTCTGGTCTGGTTTCAGACAGTTTGAGCTGGTCTGGTGTGGCTTGAGCCAGTTTTAGCCGGTCTCTTCCTGTTTGAGTCCGGTTTAGCAGTTCAAAACCGTTTTGAGACGGTCTAGTCCGCTTTGAGTCTGGTTTCAGCCGATCAAAACCGGTTTGAGCCGGTCTGGTCCGGTTTGAGTCCGGTTTGACCCAGTCAAAACAGGTTTGAGCCGATCTGGTCCGGTTTGAGTCCAGTTTGAGCCGGTCAAAACTGGTTGGAGCCCGTCTGGCCTGTTTTGATCTGGTCAAAACCCGTTTGACACTGGTTTGAGCCGGTCAAAACTGGTTTGAACCGTTCTGGTCCGGTTTGATCCGGTTTGGGCCTGTCTGGTCTGGTTTAAGCCGGTTCAAACCGGTTTTAGCTGGTCTGGTCTGGTTTGAGTCTGGTTTGAGCCGTTCAAAACCTGGTAGACCCGGTCTGGTCCGTAATGAGACAGTTAAAACCGGTTTGAGCCAGTCTAAGAGCAGATCTGGTGCGGTTTGATACGGTTGGAGCCGGTCAAAACACGTTTGAGTCCGTTTTGAGCCGGTTTGGTCCGTTCTGGTTTGAGCCGGTCAAAACCTGTTTGAGCCAGTCTGCTCCTGTTTGAGTCCGGTTTGAGTCCGGTTTGTTCCGGTCTGGTCCAGTTTGAGCCGTTGAAAACCGGTTTGAGACCGTCTCATCCGGTTTGAGCTGGTCAAAACTGGTTTGAGCCAGTCTAATACGGTCAAAACATGTTTGAGCCGGTCTGCTCGGATTTGAGTCCGGTTTGAGGCGGTAAAACCCGGTTTCAGTCCGGTTTGAGCCGGTCTTTTCCGTTCCGTTTTGAGTCCGGTTTAAGCCGATCAAAACCGGTTTGAGCCGGTCTGATTCGGTTTGAGACGGTCAAAAGCGGTTTGAGTCGGGCTAATACGGTCAAAATAGGTTTGAGAGGGTCTGGTCCGGTTTGATTCTGGTTTCAGCCGTTCAAAACCGGTTTGAGCCGGTCTGGTCTGGTTTGAACCGGTTTGAGCCTGTCTGGTCTGGTTTGAGAAGGGGAAAAACGGTATGAGCCGGTCTGGTCCCGTTATAGTCCGGTTTGAACCGGTTAAAACTGTTTTCAGCTGGTCTGGTTTGTTTTGAGCAGGTCTAGTCCGGTTTGAGCCTGTCAAAACTGGTTGGAAACGGTCGTGGCCGGTTTGAGCCCGTTTGAGCTGGTCTGGTCTAGTTTTAGCCGGTTTGAGCCGGTCTGTTCCTGCTTGAGCCGGTCTGTTCCAGTTTGAGTCCGATTTGAGCCGTTCAAAACCGGTATGAGCCGGTCTGGTACAATTTGAGTCTGGTTTTAGCCAGTCAAAAAAGCTTTGAGCTGGTCTGGTTCGGTTTGAGTCCGGTTTGAGCCGGTCAAAACCGGTTTGAGCCGGTCTGGCCTGATTTGATCTGGTCAAAACCCGTTTGACTCTGGTTTGAGCTGGTCAAAACTGGTTTGAGCCGTTCTGGTCCGGTTTGATACGGCTTGAGGCAGTCTGGTCTCGTTTGAGCCGGTTCAAACCAGTTTTAGCCGGTCTGGTCCAGTTTGAGTCCGGTTTGAGCCGTTCAAAACCTGGTAGACCCGGTCTGGTCCGTAATGAGATGGTTAAAACCGGTTTGAGCCAGTCTAAGAG
This sequence comes from Chlorocebus sabaeus, assembly GCF_047675955.1. Lineage (NCBI taxonomy): Eukaryota > Metazoa > Chordata > Mammalia > Primates > Cercopithecidae > Chlorocebus > Chlorocebus sabaeus. The sequence continues at coordinate 4,713 of NW_027328145.1, read as the reverse complement.
CCGGTCGGGTGTGGTTTGATCCGGTTGGAGCCGGTCAAATCATGTTTGAGTCCGTTTTGAGGTGGTCTGGTCCGTTCCGGTTTGAGCCGGTCAAAACCTGTTTGAGCCGGTCTGGCCTGGTTTGACCCGGTTTGAGCCGGTCAAAACCGGATTCAGTCGGTCTGGTTCGTTTTTAGCCGGTCTGGTCCGGTTTGAGCCTGTGAAATCCGATTGGAACCGGTCTGGGCCGGTTTGAGTCCGGTTTGAGCCGGTCAAAACCGGTTTGAGCCGGTCTGGCCTGGTTTGATATGGTCAAAACCCATATGAGTCCGGTTTGAGCCAGTGAAAACCGGTTTGAGATGTTCTGGTTTGGTTTGAGAAGGTTTGAGCCGGTCTGGTCTGGTGTGAGCCGATTTGAGCCCATCTGTTCCTGTTTGAGCAGGTCTGTTCCTGTTTGAGTCCGTTTTGAGCCGTTCAAAACCGTTTTGAGCCAGTCTAGTCAGGTTTGAGTCCTTTTTGAGCCAGTCAAACAGGTTTGAGCCGGTCTGGTCCGGTTAGAGTCCAGTTTGAGCCGGTCAAATCCGGTTTCAGCCGGTGTGGCCTGGTTTGATCTGGTCAAAACACGTTTGACTCTGCTTTGAGCCCGTCAAAACTGGTTTGAGTCGTTTTGGTCCGGTTTGAGCCCGGTTTGAGCTGGTCAAAATTGGTTTGAGCCGGTCCGGCCTGGTTTGATCTGGTCAAAACCCGTTTGAGTCCGGATTGAGCCGGTCAAAACCGGTCTGAGCCGGTCTGGTCCGGTTTGTGTCCGGTTTGAGTCCGGTTTGTGCCGGTCTGGTGCAGTTTGAGCCAGTCAAAACCGGTTTGAGCCCGTCTCGTGCGGTTTGAGCCAGTCAAATCTGGTTTGAGCCGGTATAATACGGTCAAAACATGTTTGAGCCGGTCTGCTTGGATTTGACTCCTGTTTGAAGCGCTAAAAACCGGTTTAAGTCCGGTTTGAGCCGGTCTGTTCCGTTCCGGTTTGAGTCCGGTTTAAGCCGATCAAAACCAGTTTGAGCCGGTCTGTTTCAGTTTGAGACGGTCAAAACCGGTTTGAGCCTGTCGAATACGGTCAAAAGAGGTTTGAGATTGTCTGGTCCCTTTTGAGTCCGGTTTCAGCCGTTCAAAACCGGTTTGAGCCGATCTGGTCTGGTTTGAACCGGTTTGAGCAGGTCTGGTCTAGTTTGAGAAGGTGAAAACCGGTTTGAGCCGGTCTGGTCCCGTTATAGTCCGGTTTGAGCCGGTTAAAACCGGTTTCAGCTGGTCTGGTTTGTTTTGAGCAGGTCTGATCCGGTTTGAGCCTCTCAAAACCTGTTGGAACCGGTCGGGGCCGGTTTGAGTCCGGTTTGAGCCGGTCCAAACCGGTTCGAGCCCGTGTGGCCTGGTTTGACCCGGTCAAAACACGTATGAGTCCGGATTGAGCCTGTGAAAGCCGGTTTGAGATGTTCTGATCTGGTTTCAGCCAGTTTGAGCTGGTCTGGTGTGGCTTGAGCCAGTTTTAGCCGGTCTCTTCCTGTTTGAGTCCGGTTTAGCAGTTCAAAACCGTTTTGAGACCGTCTAGTCCGCTTTGAGTCTGGTTTCAGCCGATCAAAACCGGTGTGAGCCGGTCTGGTCCGGTTTGAGTCCGGTTTGACCCAGTCAAAACAGGTTTGAGCCGATCTGGTCCGGTTTGAGTCCGGTTTGAGCCGGTCAAAACTGGTTGGAGCCCGTCTGGCCTGTTTTGATCTGGTCAAAACCCGTTTGACACTGGTTTGAGCCGGTCAAAACTGGTTTGAACCGTTCTGGTCCGGTTTGATATGGTTTGGGCCTGTCTGGTCTGGTTTGAGCCGGTTCAAATCGGTTTTAGCTGGTCTGGTCCGGTTTGAGTCTGGTTTGAGCCGTTCAAAACCAGGTAGACCCGGTCTGGTCCGTAATGAGACGGTTAAAACCGGTTTGAGCCAGTCTAAGAGCAGGTAGGCTGCGGTTTGATACGGTTGGAGCCGGTCAAAACACGTTTGAGTCCGTTTTGAGCCGGTCTGGTTCGTTCTGGTTTGAGCCGGTCAAAACCTGTTTGAGCCAGTCTGCTCCAGTTTGAGTCCGGTTTGAGCAAGTCAAAACAGGTTTGAGCCGGTCTGGTCCGGTTTGAGTCCGGTTTGAGTCCGGTTTGTTCCGGTCTGGTCCAGTTTGAGCCGGTGAAAACCGGTTTGAGACCGTCTCATCCGGTTTGAGCTGGTCAAAACTGGTTTGAGCCAGTCTAATACGGTCAAAACATGTTTGAGCCGGTCTGCTCGGATTTGAGTCCGCTTTGAGGCGGTAAAACCCGGTTTCAGTCCGGTTTGAGCCCGTCTTTTCCGTTCCGGTTTGAGTCCGGTTTAAGCCGATCAAAACCGGTTTGAGCCGGTCTGATTCGGTTTGAGACGGTCAAAAGCGGTTTGAGTCGGGCTAATACGGTCAAAATAGGTTTGAGAGGGTCTGGTCCGGTTTGAGTCTGGTTTCAGCTGTTCAAAACCGGTTTGAGCCAGTCTGGTCTGGTTTGAACCGGTTTGAGCCTGTCTGGTCTGGTTTGAGAAGGGGAAAAACGGTATGAGCCGGTCTGGTCCCGTTATAGTCCGGTTTGAACCGGTTAAAACTGGTTTCAGCTGGTCTGGTTTGTTTTGAGCAGGTCTAGTCCGGTTTGAGCCTGTCAAAACTGGTTGGAAACGGTCGTGGCCGGTTTGAGCCCGTTTGAGCTGGTCTGGTCTAGTTTTAGCCGGTTTGAGCCGGTCTGTTCCTGCTTGAGCCGGTCTGTTCCAGTTTGAGTCCGATTTGAGCCGTTCAAAACCGGTATGAGCCGGTCTGGTACGGTTTGAGTCTGGTTTGAGCCAGTCAAAAAAGCTTTGAGCTGGTCTGGTTCGGTTTGAGTCCGGTTTGAGCCGGTCAAAACCGGTTTGAGCCGGTCTGGCCTGATTTGATCTGGTCAAAACCCGTTTGACTCTGGTTTGAGCCGGTCAAAACTGGTTTGAGCCGTTCTGGTCCGGTTTGATACGGCTTGAGGCAGTCTGGTCTCGTTTGAGCTGGTTCGAACCAGTTTTAGCCGGTCTGGTCCGGTTTGAGTCCGGTTTGAGCCGTTCAAAACCTGGTAGACCCGGTCTGGTGCGTAATGAGACGGTTAAAACCGGTTTGAGCCAGTCTAAGAGCCGGTCGGGTGTGGTTTGATCCGGTTGGAGCCGGTCAAATCATGTTTCAGTCCGTTTTGAGGTGGTCTGGTCCGTTCCGGTTAGAGCCGGTCAAAACCGGTTCGAGCCGGTCTGGCCTGGTTTGATATGGTCAAAACCCATATGAGTCCGGTTTGAGCCAGTGAAAACCGGTTTGAGATGTTCTGGTCCGGTTTGAGAAGGTTTGAGCCGGTCTGGTCTGGTGTGAGCCGATTTGAGCCCATCTGTTCCTGTTTGAGCCGGTCTGTTCATGTTTGAGTCCAGTTTGAGCCGTTCAAAACCGTTTTGAGCCGGTCTAGTCAGGTTTGAGTCCTTTTTGAGCCAGTCAAAACAGGTTTGAGCCGGTCTGGTCCGGTTAGAGTCCAGTTTGAGCCGGTCAAAACCGGTTTCAGCCGGTGTGGCCTGGTTTGATCTGGTCAAAACACGTTTGACTCTGGTTTGAGCCCGTCAAAACTGGTTTGAGCCGTTTTGGTCCGGTTTGAGCCCGGTTTGAGCCGGTCAAAATTGGTTTGAGCCGGTCCGGCCTGGTTTGATCTGGTCAAAACCCGTTTGAGTCCGGATTGAGCCGGTCAAAACCGGTCTGAGCCGGTCTGGTCCGGTTTGTGTCCGGTTTGAGTCCGGTTTGTGCCGGTCTGGTGCAGTTTGAGCCGTTCAAAACCGTTTTGAGCCGGTCTAGTCAGGTTTGAGTCCTTTTTGAGCTAGTCAAAACAGGTTTGAGCCGGTCTGGTCCGGTTAGAGTCCACTTTGAGCCGGTCAAAACCGGTTTCAGCCGGTGTGGCCTGGTTTGATCTGGTCAAAACTCGTTTGACTCTGGTTTGAGCCCTTCAAAACTGGTTTGAGCCGTTTTGGTCCGGTTTGAGCCCGGTTTGAGCCGGTCAAAATTGGTTTGAGCCGGTCCGGCCTGGTTTGATCTGGTCAAAACCCGTTTGAGTCCGGATTGAGCCGGTCAATACCGGTCTGAGCCTGTCTGGTCCGGTTTGTGTCCGGTTTGAGTCCGGTATGTGCCGGTCTGGTGCAGTTGGAGCCGGTCAAAACAGGTTTGAGCCCGTCTCATGCGGTTTGAGCCAGTCAAATCTGGTTTGAGCCGGTATAATACGGTCAAAACATGTTTGAGCCGGTCTGCTCGGATTTGAGTCCGGTTTGAAGCGCTAAAAACCGGTTTAAGTCCGGTTTGAGCCGGTCTGTTCCGTTCCGGTTTGAGTCCGGTTTAAGCCGATCAAAACCAGTTTGAGCCGGTCTGTTTCAGTTTGAGACGGTCAAAACCGGTTTGAGCCTGTCTAATACGGTCAAAAGAGGTTTGAGATTGTCTGGTCCCTTTTGAGTCCGGTTTCAGCCGTTCAAAACCGGTTTGAGCCGATCTGGTCTGGTTTGAACCGGTTTGAGCAGGTCTGGTCTAGTTTGAGAAGGTGAAAACCGGTTTGAGCCGGTCTGGTCCCGTTATAGTCCGGTTTGAGCCGGTCAAAACTGGTTGGAGCCCGTCTGGCCTGTTTTGATCTTGTCAAAACCCGTTTGACACTGCTTTGAG